>NC_092377.1:119906241-120180223 GCF_030028105.1 Mobula birostris
TCGCCAGTTCATCAGAAACTACAGTCAAGTGGTGGCTCCTCTGACCCGCCTTACCTCACCTGCCACACCTTTCCTTTGGAACTCCGAGGCGGACTCGGCATTCGGGGAAATAAAGAGGCGTTTCACGTCTGCTCCCGTTCTGATTCAACCGGACCCCTCCTGTCAATTCATTCTGGAGGTTGACGCCTCCGACCCCGGGGTGGGAGCGGTACTATCCCAACGTTCGGGCCCGGATCAGAAACTACATCCCTGTGCCTTCTTCGCTCGCCGACTGCCTCCCACTGAACAAAATTATAACGTGGGGAACCGGGAGCTACTGGTGGTCAAACTGGCGTTGGAAGAATGGAGACACTGGTTGGAGGGGGCGGAAGACCCATTCATCATCTGGACAGACATAAGAACCTTGAATATATCCAGATCGCCAAACGCCTGAATTCTCGCTAGACCTGTTGGGCATTATTCTTTGGCCGGTTCAGGTTTAGACTCACCTATCGCCCGGGGTCCAAGAACGGGAAGCCCGAGGCTCTCTCACGTCAATACATTTCCGAGGAGGACCTTCCCAACCCCGAGACCATCCTTCCATCATCCTGTGTAATGGCTGCCCTCACCTAGGAGATCGAGTCCAGAGTCAGAGACCCAACGGATTCAACCTGACCCAGGCATCGGACCTCCCAATAGCCTCTTTGTACCTGATTCTGTCCGATCGCAGGTTCTCCAGTGGGGGCACACTTCTCGTTTCGCCTGCCATCCCGGAATCGATCGAACGCTGACTCTTCTGAAGAGACATTTCTGGTGGCCCTCCATGGACGCTACCATCTGTTCCTATGTCTCTACGTGTTCCGTCTGCGCCCGTGGAAAAGCCTCTGATCGGCCACCTGCGGGATTGTCTCGTCCCCCGCCTGCCCCCGGTCGTCCCTGGTCACAAATCGCTCTGGATTTCATCACCGGGCGACTCCCTTCACGCGGAAACACTGCCGTACTAACTGTGGTTGACCGTTTCTCCAAGTCGGTGCATTTTGTAGCCCTCCCTAAACTCCCTTTCGCGCAGGAGATCGCAGACCTTCTCGACACCCACGTTTTCCGACTTCACGGAATCCCTTCGGATGTTGTCTCCGACCGGGGACCTCAATTCATTTCGCAAGTTTGGAGATCTTTTTGTCGAGCCCTTGGTGCCTCAGATAGCCTATCGTCCGGTTTTCGCCCACAGACCAACGGGCAAACGGAGCGTGTCAACTGGGAGTTGGAGGGTGGCGTTATGTTGTATAACAACCAACAACCCATCTATCTTGAGCAACCATCTCGCATGGTAGAATACGCCCACAACTCTCTGGTCAGCACCGCTCTGGGAAAATTTCCTTTTGAATGCTCTCTTGGTTATCAACCCCCGCTGTTTCCCGCCCAGGAAGAAGAGATTGTGTTGCTGTCAGTCCAGGCCCATATACACAGGTGCCAAAAAATCTGGGAAGACACATGTACGGCCCTGCTTCCCTCAGCCAAAGGTAACCGAAAAATTGCCAACCGCCATCGTACCCCTGCTCCTGAGTATCGACCTGGGCAGATGGTGTGGCTCTCGTCTAGAGACATTCCTCTGAAGAACCAGCCCAAGAAGCTCGCTCCCCGCTTCCTGGGACCTTTCAAGGTTGAGAGCATTATCAATCCCAGGACAATCTGGGTCAAACTACATACGTCTATGCAGATCCATCCTACATTTCACGTCTTCCAGTTAAAACCGGTTTCTATCAGTCCCTTGTGCCCTCTGACCGAACTCCCTCCACCCCCCACCCCCGGATCAACGACAACCAACTGGCGTACACCGTCCTGCGGTTATTGGATGTCCGCCGTCGGGGCAGGGATCTCTAGTACCTGGTCGACTGGGAGGGATACGGCCCGAAGGAACGTTCCTGCATTCCCCTCTCCTACATTCTGGACCTTTCCCTTATCCGGGATTTCCATCGGGACCATCCAGACAAGCCTGGGGGATCACCAGGAGGCTCCCGTTGAGGGAGGGTTACTTTCGTGGTTCCGTTTGGCTGTTCTCCTTTAAGGCTCCTTTCTCCCTGATTATGCCCTGATTTCAGCCATTAGACTTGCAATTGCTGCTAATTTACTTAATTGCAGTACACCTGGTTTGCATCAGGGATTGTGAAATAAGTACGATGGCGTCACTCCCTCGGTCGCCAGTTTGTTGGTCCATTCTTGTGTAATATTTCGTTCTCTTGTCCGATTAGAACCCTCAGTTCTAAGTTTAGTTCCAAGTTCAGCTGTAGTTTCCAGATAGTCCTGTAAATCCCGTCTCCTTGTCAAGGTTCCTCCGGGTTGCTGTTCTACGTCTATGCCAGCATCGCCAACTCAGTCGCCGTGCTGGTGTCCTGCACTTGGGTTCTCCTCAGTTGCCCCGTGCAATAAGCACATCCTCTTTCTTAACATCTACATTCTCAAGCTTTTCAGTCTACTGCAAGTCATTCCTAAAAGTGCCAAGTTCTTTTTCCATAGTGAACAGTGAAACGAAGTACTCATTAAGAACTTCTGCTATTTATTCCGGATCTATACACACTTTTCCATTGCCACAATTGATTGGTCCTATTCTCTCACGTTTTATCCTCTTGCCCTTCACATACTTGTAGAATGCCTTGGGGTTTTTCCTTAATTCTGTCCACCAAGGGCTTCTCATGACCCCTTCTGGCTTTCCTAACTTCATTCCTAAGCTCCTTCCTGATCGCCTTATAATATTCTAGATTCAGATCATTGGCTAGTTTTTTGACACTTTCGTAAGCTCGTCTTTTCTTCTTGACTGGATTTACAACAGCCTTTGTGCACCATGGATCTTGTACCCTACCATCCTTTCCATGTCTCATTGGAACGTGGCTACTCAGAACCCCAGGCAAATATCCCCTCAACATTTGCCACATATCTTCGGTATGTTTCCATGAGAACATCTGTTTCCAATTTATGCTTCCAAGTTCCTGCCTGATCGCCTCATAGTTCCCCTTACTCCAATTAAATATTTCCTTAACTTGTCTGCTCCTATCCCTCTGCATTGCTATGGTAAAAGAGATAGAATTGTGATCACAATCTCCAAAATGCTCTCCCACTGAGAGACCTGACACTTGACCAGGTTCATTTCCCAATACCAGATCAAGTACATCTTCTCCTCCAGTAGGCTTACCTACATATTGTGTCAAAAAACCTTCCAGAACGCACCTAACAAACTCCATCTATCTAAACCACTCTCTCTCAGGAGATGCCAATCAACATTTGGGAAATTAAAATCTCGCACCACAACAACCCTGTAAGTATTACTCCTTTCCAGAATCTGTTTCCCTATCTGCTCCTCTATATCCCTGTTACTATTAGGTGGTATATAAAAAATACCCAGTAGAGTGATTGACCCCTTCCTATTCTTAACTTCTACCCACAGAGACTCTGTAGACAAACCCTCTATGATTTCCTCCTTTTCTGCAGCTGTTTACCTCCCCCAGCTTCCCCTTACGCATTGCTGACTGACTTATGTTAGTGAACTCTATTGGTGTAGTGTAAAATTGGAGGAAAATTTTCATTCAAAAGGAGGAATTTTTAGGTGTTGTGACTCAGCCTGTTACTTTGTTATTGTAAGCATTGCAAAATTTGGATAGTGCTGGTTAGAAGTGAATTATACTGTGAAGTTTTCATTTTTTATGTGGTTTTCTCATTTACTTATTTATTACATCATTGTGCTTTTATATTGAATAACCTTTGTGTCTTTACAGACATGCCTGATGGTCCAATGTGGTGAATTTTGAAGAGGAGGTGTGAGATGGAAGAGGAGGATTCTAGACCTCGCCTACAGACAATTCTGATCAGGTTAGTGATGAAGAATTACAATCTTCTGATTCATTTCACTGTGCCAGTGAAACAACAGTCATAAAAAAGATGCATTTTTACAATGCAATCTACTTATCAATCGGTTTCACATGGACTGGTGATCAAAGTTGTCCGATTTCATTGTACCCAGTCTGTGACAAACAACTTACAAATGCAGCAATGGCTCCAGCAAAATTCAAAAGACACTTCACTGCACATGACACGTAAAGGTACTTATCATTTGAAACAGCTATTGGAAGAGAAACATAGAAGCATACAAACCTACAGCACAATATAGACCCGTCGGCCCACAAGCTGTGCCGAACATGTCCTTACTTTAGAAATTACCCCATGTACCTATCCAAGAGTCTCTTAAAAGACCCTATCATTTCCGCCTCCACCACAGCCACAGGCAGCCTATTCCACGCACTTACCAATTTCTACATAAAAGACTTAGCCTCAACATTTCCTCTGTACCTACTTTCAAGCACCTTAAAACTATGCCTCTCGTGCTAGCCATTTCAGCTCTGGGGAAAAAAGCCTCTGACTATCCATATAGTTCATGCCTCTCATCATCTCGTACACCTCTGTCACGTCACCTCTAATCTTCCATCGCTCCAAGGAGAAAAGGCTGAGTTCACTTAACCTATTCGCATAAGGCATGCTCTTCAATCCATGCAACGTCCTTGTAAGCCTCCTCTGCACCCTTTCTATGGTTTCCACACACATCCTGCAGTGAGGCGACCAAAATTGAGCATAGTACTCCAAGTGGGGTCTGACCAGAGTCCTGTATAGCTGTAACATTACCTCTCGGCTCTTGAGCTCAGTCCCATGGTTGATGTATGCCTTCTTAACCACAGAGTCAACCTACACAGCAGTTTTGAGTGTCCTATGGACTCAGACCCCAAGATCCCTCTGATCCTCCACACTGCCAAGAGACTTACCATTGATACTATTTTCTACCATCATATTTGACCTACCAAAATGAAACACCTAATACTTTATCTAGGTTGAGGTCTATCTGCCACTTCTTAGCCCAGTTTTGTATCCTATCAATATCCCACTGTAACCTCTGACAGTCCTCCACATAATCCACAACACCCCCCAACCTTTGAGTCATCAGCAAATTTACTAACCCATCCCTCCACTTCTTCATCCAGATCATTTATAAAAGTCACGAAGGGTAGAGGTCCAAGAGCAGATCCCTGAGGCACACCACTGGTCACTGACCTCCTTGCAGAATATCACCCGTCCAGAGCCACACTTTGCCTTCTGTGGGCAAGCCAGTCCTGGATCCACAAAGCAATGTCCCCTTGGATACCATGTATCTTTACTTTCTCAATAAGCTTTGCATGGATTACCTTATCAAATGCTTTGCTGAAATCGATATATACCACATCTGCTGCTCTACCTTCATCAATATGTTTAGTCACATCCTCAAAAAAATTCAATCAAGCTTGTATGACATGACCTGTCTTTGACAAATCCATGCTGAATATTCCTAATCATATTATGCCTCCTCAAATGATCATAAATCCCGGCTCTCAGAATCTTTTCCATCAACTTACCAACCACTGAAGTAAGACTCACTAGGATATAATTTCTTGGGATATCCCTACTCCCTTTCTTGAATAAGGAAACATCCGCAACCCTGCAATCCTCCAGAACCTCACCTGTCTCCACTGATACAAAGATCGTTGCCAGAGGCTCAGCAATCTCCTCCCTCACTTCCCACAGTAGCCTGGGGTACACCTCATCTGGTCTCAGTGACTTACCCGACTTGATGCTTTCCAAGAGCTCCAGCACATCCTCTTCCTTAATATATACATGCAGAAGCTATTCAGTCCACTGTAAGTCATCCCTATAATAGCCAAGATCCTTTTCCGTAGTGAATACAAAAGCAAAGTACTCATTAAATACCTCTGTAATCTCCTTCGGTTCAATGCACACTATTCCAGTCACACTTGATTGGTCCTATTCTCTCACGTCATAGCCTCTTGCTCTTCACATACTTGTAGAATGACTTAGTTTTCCTTAATACTGTCTGCCAAGGCCTTCTCACATCCCCTTCTGACTCTGCTAATTTCATTCTTAAGCTCTCAATTGCTAGCCTTACAATCACGATCTCTATCATTTCCTAGTTTTTCGAACCTTTTGTAAGCTCTTCTTTTATTCTTGACTAGTGTTACAACAGCATTTGTACTCCACGGTTCTCCTACCCTACTATCCTTTCCCTGTCTCATTGGAACGTACATATTCAGCGCTCGACACAAATATCTCCTGAACATTTGCCACATACTTTCTGTACTTTTCCCTGAGAACATGTTTTCAATTTACGCTTCCAAGGTCCTGCATGATAGCCTCATATTTCCCCTTACTCCAATTAAACTTTTCCTTAACTTGTCTGTCCCTATCCCTCTCTAATGCTATGGTAAATGAAATAGAATTGTGATCACTGTGACAACCGACCAAATTATCAGAAGATTGATGCCAATAAGAGGACAATAGGGGAACATTCAGAAATGTTAATGGGGGGGGCGAGAGAGATTAATGAAAAGGAGACACAGTTCCGTGTACTGTCAAGACCGGTTGCTTTGAACCTGAACTGTTTGAAGTTTAATGGACAGGCGATACCCCAGCAGGGGGATAAAAGGGACAGGTTCACTAAGGCAAGACACACCATGACACCACGAGGTAACAAGACCCTGGAAGCGGTGTGGCCCCACCAGTTGGTGGGAGTTTTGGAGGTCTGTCATGGGACCAGCCAGAGATGCACAGGGTGGAAAGGTACAGTCGGCGGGAACCTGGTGTGTGTGTCCGCCCTTGCCTGGGTGCCGGGTTCACCGCAGAAGAACGATCGTATCTGGAATGGAGGGGTCACAGTCGGTGACCTCAGAAGACATTACAAAGGCCTCGCCTGAAAGCTAAATGCGAGGAATATTGAAGATCTGTTTGGAATCCGATTTGCATATTCATTTGCTCTCTCTCCCTCCCCAACGGCACAACAGTGATTACTGTGAACTGAACTAAATTGAACTGAACTCTGTCACTTGAGACTTATCATTTTGCCCCTAGACTGTGATAGAGCTTGATTGATCCTATTATCCTAGTTCTCTGTACATGTGTTTTATCATTGCTAACCTGTTGCATTTATATCCTTATGATTAGAGTACTGTGTTGCTTATTTCTTTAATAAAACTTTCTTAGTTCCAGTAATCCAGTCTCTAACTAAGTGGTCCATTTCTGCTGGTTTGGCAACCCAGTGACGGGGTACGTAACATCACAATCTGCAAAATGCTTTTCTACTGAGAGATCTGACTCCTGACCAGGTTCATTTCCCAATACCAGATCAAGTACAGCCTCTCCTCTTGTAGGCTTACAAGCCTCCTTTATACAGTCGCCTGTATCTACATATTGTCAAGGAACTTTCCTGAACACACCTAACAAACTCTACTCCATCTAATCCCTTCACTCTAGGGAGATGCCAATCAATATTAGGGAAATTAAAATCTCCCACCACAACAACCCTTTTATTATTATTCCTTTCCATAATCTGTCTCCCTATCTACTCCTCGTTGTCCCTGTTACTATTGGGTGGTCTATAAAAAAACACTGAGTTATTACCCCCTTCCTGTTCCTACCTTCCATCAACAGAGACTCTGTAGACAACCCCTCCATAACTTCCTCCTTTTCTGCAGCCGTGACTCTATCTCTGATCAACAGTGCCAAGCCCCCACATCTTTTGCCTCCCTGCCTGCCCTTTCCGAAACATCTAATGCGTGGCTCTTGACGTAGCCGTTCCTGCCCGAGCCATCCAAGTCTCTAATCTCAAAACAAGCAGAGTAAACCTTTTGTTACTGAAGTCACGGTTAGTAAAATGATTCAGGAAACAAGTTATATAGTAGCAGAACTTATTACCAGAAAAGAAAAAGTCACACTGTTCTCCTGTTTAAGAAGCATCAAAAGTAAGGATAGAAATAATCTCATTTCAGTTGAAAGTTGAAATCTGTGTGTGCCTATCTCAAGTGTGCCCCAGAATTAAGTATTTGTGCAGCAAGAAAACAAGCACAGATTTCATATGCTAGGCTTCTGTTTGACTGTAATCATGTCACTTAGTAAGAAAATGCTTTTCCAAAGTCTTGTATAAAATTGTGTCTCAGGCTATTTTTAAAATTCAGATTGCTTTGGCTTATGGCTTTTAGTAACTATATTGAATTGAATTACCTACATCTTTCATATACATGAGAAGTAAAAATCTTTACATTACATCTCCGTCAAATTGTGCAATTATAGTAAATTATAACAAATAATATATACAACAGATGGCCTCGTGGAAGAAGCTGTCCCGGAGCCATTTAGTCCTGGTTTTTATACTGTACTACTACTTTCTGGATGGTAGCAGCTGGAACAATGTGTTTGGGGAGACTTGGGTCCCCACTGGTCCTTCAGGCCCTTTTTACAGACCTGTCTTTGTAAATATCATGAATTGTGGGAAGTTTACATCTACAGATATGCTGGGTTGTCCACACCACTCTCTGCTGAGTCCAGCGATTAAGGGAAGTGCAGTTCCCATACCAGGCAGTGATACAGCCAGTTAGGAGGCTCTCAATTGTGCCCCTGTAGAAAGTTCACAGGATTTGGGAACCCATACCAAATTTCTTCAACCATCTGAGGTGAAAGAGGAGCTGCTGTGCCCCTTTTACCACACAGCTGGTACGTGCAGACTACGTGAGATACTCAGTGAGATGTATGCTGAGGAACTTAAAGCAGTTCACCCTCTCAAACCCAGATCCATTGATGTCAATAGGAGTTGGCCTGTCTCCATTCCTCCTGTAATCCACAACCAGCTCCTTTGTTTTTGTGACATTGAGGGACAGGTGTTTTTTTTATATGAAGTATTCAACATTGTCAAATTTCCCTGTTTTAAATGGCATTAATTAAAATCAATTTGCTAGTTTTATTTAAATTAAATCTATGAAGCTTATCTTTAGAACAGTTAAATGCCCTTTTTATTTAACAGAAATGTATTATGTTTGCCTAAGGGAGTTCTTAAAACTTATGAAATGGAAAGATTAATTTCAAGAAAGGTAAGCTAAGCTTAAGTACCTGTTTTTCAAGAAAAGTGAGCTAAAATTCATTCTCTACTCAAAAAAAGAATTGATAATTATTTTGAATTGTTACATCTGTCATGGTCCAGATCAGGGTCTCTTTAAATTTACTTTGTTTATGTCACGATCCGGACCGTGGACTCCCTGTTTCCCTTTGGTCTCCTGTTTTCCCGTGTCCCTCGGCCTTGGTGATTAGAGGCAATTTATAGTCTCCGGTTTTCAGCTGTTCGGCGCTAGAGCGTTTGCAAAGTAACCAAGGTATGGCGTGCCAATGTCATCTGGCCGGAGAAATACTGGTAATTCACCTTTCCTCACTGGAGCAACCCTGTCAAGTTACTTCGCCAAAGCAAGGTGGGTCCGTCAGTTAACCCGCCGGAGGGAATCAAGAACCGCAGTCTACTCTTCCCGGGCCGAGTCGAGAGCTCACCACTACCTGGAGGCTCCAAGTCAAGTCCTGGCTCCGGGGGCATTCAAGTACCAAGTCAAGTCCTGGACCTGGCGGCATCCAAGTTCGAGTCAAGTCCCGGTCCTGGCGGCATCCAAGTTCCAAGTCAAGTCCCGGCCCTGGCGGCATCCCAGTTCCGAGTCAACTCCTGGCCCTGGTGGTCTGTGATTCCTGTCCTACCCCGTTGGCTGAATCCCTTCTCTGCCCCTCTCACATCTCGCCCTTGCCTGCACCTTGGTCTAGTTCTATCGCGGGAGCTAGATAGGTACTGTCTGGTGTTCTTTTGTGATAGTCTTGTCTTGTCCTTGCCTCCGTGGGGTAAGTCAGGCCATCTTGCCATTGCCCCGCGGAGGGTCATGTGTCCCAGTCCCATGTCCTGTACCCAAGGAGGGGTCCTGACTCTGTGTTCTGTGTATGTGTCCACGGTTCCATGTACCTGCTCTCCCCGAGACTGAGGCTGTGTTCCCATGCTCCTCCTCTCCCTAGCCCAGGTCATGTCCTTGCCTGATTCTGGGGTCCGAGCCTGAGGCAAGACCCAGGTACTGGGTCCTTGCCCAGTCTCTGGCCCAGAGTCCATACCCTAGCCTCTTCATGTGTCCTCTAGTTCTGGGGATCCGATTCCGAGTCCTAGCCCAGACCCTTAGTCCCAGCCTAGTCGTAGTCCTTGTCCAGTTCACTATTCCTGCTCCTGCCTTGCTCTCCTGGTATCAAACAATAAACTTAATTTAAATAACCTCACGAGATGTGTCTTGCATTTGGGTCCACCCTTGCTCCCAATGCCCCACCATTGTGACAATATCCACAACTTACTGATCACTATAATGTACCATGAGCTGAAGATCGCATTCTTATGCAAGAATTCTGAGCCTGAAAATTATTTCAAGGGTTCCTCCATTTACAAATTCCATCTCTTGGGACCCAGCAATCTACTTGCATATTGAAATGCCACATGCCTATTGTACCTTGGCCTTTTTATATGCTTTTACTATCCTCCATTGTAAATTGTACCCCACACTTTTGACTAAGGCCCTTCAGAAGGTTAGTCTATCTGCTGCATATCCTACTGTGCCCTTTGGCACAGGGACACATGAACCACTAGGACTTCTGCTGTGACTCCAGAATGATTAACTGTGCTCCTGTCTGTCTGGAGATGATAGAAACCATAGAAACGACAGCACAGAAACAGGCGTTTTGGCCCTCCTTGGCTGTGCTGAACCATTTTCTGCCTAGTCCCACTGACCTACACATGGACCACATCCCTCCATACGCCTCCCATCCATGTATCTGTCCAATTTATTCTTAAATGTTAAAAAAGAACCCACATTTACCACCTCATCTGGCAGCTCATTCCATACTCCTACCATTCTGTGTGAAGAAGCCCCCCCCCTAATGTTCCCTTTAAACTTTTCCCCCCTCACCCTTAACCCATGTCCTCTGGTTTTTTTTCTCCCCTTGCTTCAGTGGAAAAAGCCTGCTTGCATTCACTCTATCTATACCCATCATAATTTTATACACCTCTATCAAATCTCCCCTCATTCTTCTACGCTCCAGGGAATAAAGTCCTAACCTATTCAACATTTCTCTGTAAACAACAGGAATTCTGCAGATGCTGGAAATTCAAGCAACACACATCAAAGTTGCTGGTGAACGCAGCAGGCCAGGCAACACCTCTTCCAAAACATTTCTCTGTGACTGAGTTTCTCAAGTTCTGGCAACATCCTTGTAAACCTTCTCTGCACTCTTTCAACCTTATTTATATATTTCCTGTAATTTGGTGACCAAAACTGAACACAATACTCCAGATTCGGCCTCATCAATGCCTTATACAACCTCATCATAACATTCCAGCTCTTATACTCAATACTTTGATTAATAAAGGCCAATGTACCAAAAGCTCTCTTTACAACCCTATCTACTTGTGACGCCACTTTTCGGGAATTTTGTATCTGTATTCCCAAGTCCCTCTGTTCTACTGCACTTCTCAATGCCTTACCATTAACCCTGTATGTTCTACCTTGGTTTGTCCTTCGAACATGCAATACCTCACACTTGTCTGTATTAAACTCCATTTGCCATTTTTCAGCCCATTTTTCCAGCTTGTCCAAATCCCTCTGCAGGCTCTGAAAACCTTCCTCACTGTCTACTACACCTCCAATCTTTGTATCATTAGCAAATTTGCTGATCCAATTTACCACATTATCATCCAGATCATTGATAATAGATGACAAATAACAATGGACCCAGCACTGATCCCTGTGGCACACCACTAGTCACAGGCCTCCACTCAGAGAAGCAATTCCCTGCCACCACTCTTTGGCTTCTTCCATTGAACCAATGTCTCATCCAATTTACCACCTCTCCATGTATACCTAGCGACTGAATTTTCCTAACCTCCCATGCGGAACCTTGTCAAAGGCCTTACTGAAATCCATGTAGACAATATCCACTGCCTTCCCTTCATCCACTTTCCTGGTAACCTCCTCGAAAAACTCCAATAGATTGGTCAAACATGACCTACCACGCACAAAGCCATGTTGACTCTCCCTAATAAGTCCCTGTCTATCCAAATGCTTGTAGATTCTGTCTCTTAGTACTCCCTCCAATAACTTACCTACTACCGACGTTAAACTCACCGCCCTATAATTTCCTGGATTACTTTTCGATCCTTTTTTAAACAATGGAAGAACCTGAGCCACTCTCCAATCCTCCGGCACCTCACCCGTAGACAGCGACATTTTAAATATTTCTGCCAGGGCCCCCGCAATTTTAACACTAGTCTCCTTCAAGGTCCAAAGGAACACTCTGTCAGGTCCCAGGGATTTATCCACTTTAATTTTCCTCAAGACAGCAAGCACCTCTTCCTTTTCAATCTGTACAGTTTCCATGATCTCACTACTTGATTCCCTCAATTCCATAGAGTTCATGCCAGTTTCCTTAGTAAATAAAGATGCAAAAAACCTATTTAAGATCTCCCCCATTTCCTTTGGTTCTGCACATAGCCGACCACTCTGATCTTCAAGAGCACCAATTTTATCCCCTACAATCCTTTTGCTCTTAATATACTTGTAAAAGCTCTTTGGATTATCCTTCACTTTGACTGCCAAGGCAACCTCATGTCTTCTTTTAGCCCTCCTGATTTCTTTCTTAAGTATTTTCTTGCACTTCTTATACTCATCAAGCACCTGATATACTCTGTTTCCTGCACATTTCATACAACTCCCTCTTCTTTAGCAGAGTTGCAATATCCCTTGAGAACCAAGGTTCCTTATTCCTATTCAATTTGCCTTTAATCCTGACAGGAACATACAAACTCTGCACTCTCAAAATTTCCCCTTTGAAGGCTTCCCACCTACCAATCACATCTTTGCCAGAGAACAACCTGTCCCAATCCACACTTTTTAGATCCTTTCTCATTTCTTCAAATTTGGCCTTCTTCCAGTTCAGAATCTCAACCCTAGGACCAGATCTATCCTTGTCCATGATCAAATTGAAACTAATGGTGTTATGATCACCGGAACCAAAGTGCTCCCCTACACAGACTTCCGTCACTTGCCCTAACTCATTTCCTAATAGGAGATCCAATATTGCATCCCCTCTAGTTGGTCCCTCTATATACTGATTTAGAAAACTTTCCTGAACACATTTTACAAACTGTAAACCATCTACACCCCTAACAATATGACAGTCCCAATCAATGTATGGAAAATTAAAATCCCCTACCACCACAACTTTATGTTTCCTGCAGTTGCCTGCTATCTCTCTGCAGATTTGCTCTTCCAAGTCTCGTGGACTATTGGGTGGTCTGTAATACAATCCCACTAATGTGGCCATACCTTTCCTGTTTCTCAGCTCCACCCATAAGGACTCAGTAGACAAGCCCTCTAATCTGTCCTGCCTGAGCACTGCTGTAATATTTTCCCTAACAAGCAATGTTACTCCCCCACCTTTCATTCCTCTGCCTCGATCACATCTGAAACATCAGAACCCTGGAATATTAAGCTGCCAGTCCTGCCCCTCCTGTAGCCAAGTTTCACTAATTGCTATAATGTCATAATTCCATATGTCAATCCACGCCCTCAACTCATCCGCCTTCCCCGCAATACTCCTAGCACTGAAATATATACACCTCAGAAGATTTTTACCACCACTCATGATGTTACAAGGAAGGAATTTTAGAAGTCAATAACGAGGCACCTATTACAATTCCAGCTATTTCATTAAAGTATGGTACAGGACAGACAGGGTCAGATTGCACTGACAAGCAAGGCAGAGAAGGAACAAATAGTGACCGGCTGTAACTAGGAAATGCAAGCACCTGGTTTGCTTTCATATCATCAGCCAGTCCAGGCCAGCTTAGATAAGGAAAGTGTTCAGCACAGGCTGATTGATTGACCCTTCAACTTTACAGGAAAAAAAAAGACAGAAATATAGAACCAAATATGGTTCCAGTTACAAAAGGTTTATGACAATGGCTGATTATAAAGATATGTGAACGAATGTGAAGAATGCTAAAACTACAAGGAAAAACACAATTAAAATAACAATCCAGCATTAGTGATTGGGGTTCTGAGACTGTGTCAGTTCCACGCTCTGCAGAAGTTCAGAAGTGATGGTTACAAAGTCACTCTGATATTACTGTAGATGTTTCTGACCATATTAACCAGAACATGGAGGGTAAGGATGCATTTAATCATCTCTATCCATTCACCTGTCCACTGACTTGAAATCGTAAATGTGGAGTGCTTGTCCATCCCATTAATCACAGACAACTTCTTAAACTGAGGAAAGGAAGAAGTGAGAGATATTAATGAAACTATAAACTCTGCAGGCTTCAGTTTCGCAGGGCAGTGACAGCAGTAATGGAGAGTTGTTACTGTGCTAGGATCAGTGTCCAGGGAAAATCCCAGAATAAGGCTATAAACTGGATTAGAAATGAAACAGGAAGTGGGAAGAACCCCAGGGATAGATGTGCAATAGTGGAAATAAGGGAGTGGTGACAGAATTATGAGAGAGGGACAGGATTTACAATACTGTGTGACAGGAAGTGGTAGAGAAACACACAAAATTTTAGAGCAGAATAAATCCTGATTAATTGTCAAAACAAAAACAAAGGTTAAAGTAACACACATCAAAGTTGCTGGTGACCACAGCAGGCCGAAGTTACCTCTTCTAGGAAGAGGTACAGTCGACATTTCAGGCCGAGACCCTTCATCAGGACAGGTTAAAGTAGCATGGTTGCAGGGTGTCCAGAACTGGGTGCTTCACATTTAAAAGTTATCAGTTCCCACAGAATAAGCTAAAAGGAGGCAGGAGATTGCTTTTCATCACAGGAGGTATCGGAGCCATGCTCTCTGGAGATGTAGATGCAGTAATCACTGATTAGGCAACTATTGAAGAGGAAATAATGAACACGGGTGGGGGGGGGGTTGAGGAAGAGATAGGTGGGGCTGGTCTGTAGACTTCAGACTGTGTTTGAATGTACAGCTGTTAAGCAGAACCTTACAGAACCTAATTAGAGACAGGCTGTTTTTGATTAGGTGATGTGAATTGAGGGAGAATTAAACTGAAATGTGTGGAAAAGGATCATGAGGAAGTAGTGAGTGCTACATGGTAGAATTCTAGTTCCAGCTGAGGGAGAACTCAGCTCCAAGAGGAAGATAATGACAACAAATACAATGATAATGTGTTACAGTCCATTTGCAAAGGGGGCTGAGTAAATCAGCTGACTGGCAGGTCAGTAGATGGACAATGATAGATATTCAGACAGTTACACCATAATTCTCAACAGAATTGTATCCCAATCATAGAGAGTGATTCCATCGGTAAGAAGAGCAATCCATGGCTGACAAAGAATGTCAAGGACATGTTAAATGGTAATGGGAGGAAGGAGGGGACCCAGAGGGAAGTAATAGGCAAGAGAGAAGAAAAAGATCCGAGTGGGGAAAAGAGGAAATTACCCCCCAATTAACAACGGGCCTGTTCCTTCATTCCCCACTCTGACATTTTATTTCTTTTCACCTGCCTATTATTTCACTGAGTTCCCTCTTCCTTTCCTTTCTCCTATGGTCCACTCTCCTCTTCCATCAGATCGCTTCTTCTGCAGCTCATGAACTTTCCCGTGCACCTGGCTTCACATATCACCTTCCAGCTACTCTCCTGCTCCTTCCCCCCACCCCCTACACCATTTTATTCTGGCATTTCCCCTTTCCTTCTCAGCCCTGAAGAAGGATCTTGGCCTAAAATGTCGGCTATCTATTCATTTCCATTGATACTGTGACCTGGGATTATCAAGTACAAAAAACGTAGCTTTGAAATCTTTACTCACCATGACGCTTCCTGATGCTCTGTTTGACTTTGCTCATCGCCTCCACATTGTTGGGAACCTCCTGAATCTCATCAGGTGAATGGCAGAGAATTCACACAATCACTGTGTTGGCATCAACCATTCCGTGGTGAGAACTTCAACTGGTTTATACAAATTACCCATAAATTATTCTGACAGGATCACAATCCGCTTTTCCTTTTCACCTTTTGTTTCACTGTGGTGGAATTACCCAGATTTCATTCCCGTGGTTCTGTTTATTACATTTATTCCTGGACAACACAATCCAGAAGGAATATGTCCCAGTGACCCAATGGGAGACTATGCTGCCCAAACAGCTATGTGATCAGACTTTCCAATAGATCTCTGAAACTTCAGTATCCACAGTGAGAATTCCTCCATGGCTCACTGATGATTCTGTATGATGAGGTGTTACATAACCAGCAACAATGAATATTAATCAATACAGGTGTTATGAAAACAACCAAACATTTATTAAACACATATAAACGATAAGAAAAAAAACAAAGGAAAACTTTAACCGGAGGTTAAACAGGTACGCAGCCATTCATCAACTTCACTCGGCTCTGGTTCTTAAAGCGTTAAATGCGAAAAAAGTTCTTAAAGCGATAACTTCAAAAGTCCAACAGTTTTACATATTCAATTGGGAGAGATTTCTCTGGAGTAGGAATTCTTCACCGACGCACCTTCACTGCCGGTTCTGTCCACAGGATTCCTGATGCCAAAAATAAACAGTTTAAATCGACTGACCTTAAATTCCTTTTAGAGAGAGAGAGAGAGAGAGAGCCTTTGTGCATGAACTCATTGCGCTCTTGCAAGAGTTATCTCAATGCAGGTTCTCTTCAACGAAGACTCAATAAGGCCGATCTTTTATTAAACTGCCAAACGATGCTGACTTCTCTCGATCCTTCACTTCGATGAATTCTTCACTCTCCCTTCAAAACTGTCGGAATTGAGTAAATTGGCACTTCCAGCCACAAATTCCCAGTTCCATAATATAAATCTTGTAAGAGAACGCACCTTCCATTTTAAAAATGAAACTGCGTCACAAAAACAAACACGCAACAGAAATGGAGGCACAACGCGTTCTACCTGGAAATCTACAAACTGAAAAACCTACTGCGTCACCTGAGTCGACCCTTATTTAGTCACGGGGAGGGGGGCACATATCATCACGTGACCTCACATCGGCGGGAAGATCACATCAGGTGACCTCTAAAAGACCATTACATCATTCTCACAAAAAAAACAGATCTCCTTGTGTATGTAACACCTCCCTCCAAAAAAAATGGTCTCTTGAAGAACAAATATTTAACAATTTATACAAAAAAAATACAAAGGTATAAAATTTACAAAATACACAATATATACAATCTTATCTTTCAGCACTTTACAAACTATTGTACTGTTGGAGTGTTACAAATGATAAAATATCACTCCAAAAAAACAAATTTTCATTGTACATTTAACATCTAGACAGTCAGCGATCACATTATCTTTACCCTTGATATGGGTGATCAAAATATTGTACTCCTGTAACATTAAACTGGATTATTAAATTGGAGTTTAATTTCATTAACCCTTCTCCTTAACAGTCACAGTGGCAACTTCTCTCTCATAATACAGTTTTATCATATTTATATGACACAACTGTGTTGTCTTCTTTCTACCTGGGGTTTTTAACCACCTAATCCACCTCATTCACTTTTGATTTAATCTCATAAGGACCATGGAATTTGGCTTCTAATGGGTTTGTTTGCACTGGAAAAAGAACCAACACCTCATCCTAGCTTCCTTATCATACCATGTCTTCATCTTCTCTTGAGCCAACTTTAAATTTTCCTTGGCCAAACTCAAGCTTTGTACAATCTGTCTTTAAATTTCAAAATATAATCTAACAAACTAGTGTGTACTTCTTTATTAATCCACTGTTCCTTCAACAAAGCCAAAGGTCCTCAAACTCTATGTCCAAACACAATCTCAAAAGGACTAAAACCTAATGATTCCTGTACTGCCTCCCTGACTGCAAAAAGTAGTAAATGTATACCTTCATCCCAGTCCTTTTCATTTTCTACACAACACGTCCTAATCATAGTTTTTAGTGTAGAATGAAATCTCTCCAAGGCTCTTTGTGATTCTAGATGATAGGCTGAGGAAATAATCTGCTTTGCTCCCAGTTTATAAACTATCTGCTGAAACAACCCAGACATAAAACTACTTCCTTGATCTGATTGTATTTCCTTAGGCAACCCAAAATAAGTGAAGAATTTGATAAGAGCCTTTGTCACAGTTTTGGCTGTTATATTCCGAAGAGGTACTGCCTCTGGAAACCTAGACTCTGTGCACATAATAGTTAATAAATATTGATGTCCAGTTTTAGTTTTTGGCAAAGGACCTACACAGTCTACAATGATTTTTGAGAACGGCTCACCAAATACAGGAATTGGTTGCAATGGAGCCACTGGAGTAACCTGATTAGGTTTACCAACAATTTGACATGTATGACATGTTCTACAAAATGTTGCCACATCCTGTCTGAAACTAGGCCAATAAGAATGTTTAGAAACTTTTTTCATAGTTTTCTTTACCCCCTAAATGACCACCCAAAGGAATACTATGAGCCATCGTCAAAATCTCATTTCAGTAAATTTTAGGGACAACAACCTGATGATTAGCTTTCCATTCCTCACTAGCAGGAATTGTAGGACATCTCCACTTTCTCATTAATACCCCCTTTTCAAAATAATATCCAACTGGTACTTTTCCAATTTCACTATCTGGAAGAGCTTGTTCATTTACTTTAACTATCTCAGGATCCCTACCCTGCTCTGCTATCATCTCCTTCCGAGATAAAGACAAATCTTCCTGATCAGACTTGCCACCAAAATCCTGATCAAATAAGGTAGGTAAGAAAGTTTCTGATACATCCTCAAAATTCAAATCTTGATTTGAACTGTCATGGGTAACAACCACATCCTTTACGTCAGTCTTCTTAGCCATAGCTCTTGTTACAACACAGGAAGAATCTGTGTTAGAATCCCTCTGTGGTTCCTCAGAATGTGAATTTATTGTCAAATGCACATCAGGAAAAACTTGTCCACCTGCTAAATCATTCCCTAACAAACCAGAAACATCATTCACAGGTAAACTGGATTGTAGTCCTACTTTAACAACCCCTGCAACTAACCCTGACCTTAAATTTACTCTATGTAAATTTACTGGCATAAGGGCACTCCCTACTCCTCTTATATAATTTACCTCACCAATGTCAGACTCATCACTAAACCTTAACACACTATCTAATAGTAGTGATTGTGAAGCTCCAGTATCTCTAAGTATCCTTATCAGTACTGCATTGGATCCTTCTTTCAAGGATAGAAATCCTTCTGTTATAAAAGCGTCATATCCCTTCTTAACCTGGTCAGACTGACACATCTTCATTAATATTTTCTAAACCCTGTGGTTTTACAGATTTTCCAATACGCTGCACACAAGCATCTGGGGCCACTTCTTTCTCTTTCCATTTCAATTGGAAGCAATTAGCCACTACATGTCCAGGTTTCTTACAATAATTACAAATAATACCAAAATGTCTTTCCTTCACATCTCCTTTAATCCTTACTTTTCTCACTAACTTCAGATTTAATTTCTGATTTACCATGACTCTGTGTTAGTTTTCCTTTAAAAAAAAATACCTGGAGAAAATTTATTCTTGCGAATTAAAACATACTCATCAGCCAATTTAGCAATCTCCTGCAATGTAGCAGTGTCCCGTTCATTTAAGTATGTTCTCACTTCAACAGGAATGCTTCTTTTAAATTCCTCCTGCAAAATCAGCTCTTTCAATTTATACTCCCCATTCACATTTTTAGAGGAAACCCATCTCTCAAAACAGATTTCTCATAGGCAACTTCCACAGAAGTTTTTTTTTTCCACCTATTTCTTTAAACTTCTAAATCTTTCTCTATACGCTTCCAGAACCATCTCGTATGCTTTTAATATATATTCTTTAACAATATCATAATCCATTGCTTGTTCAGCATTTAAAGCTGTATAAACTTGTTGTGCCTTACCTTTAATTACACTTTGTAACATCACTGGCCACTGGTCCTTCGGCCACTTTGAACTCAGAGCAACTGTTTCGAAATGCTGAAAATATGCATCCACATCAGCTTCATTAAATGGAGGAGCCAAAACAACCTCACGACTAGCAATAAATTGTTTTGTAGAACCAGAAGACTGATTCCCAGACCTTATTTTCTCCATCTCTAGCTCAAATTTCCTCTGGTTTTCAGCTACTCTTTCTCTCATTTCCACTTTAAATCTTTCAAACTTTAACTGTTCAAGATGCAACCGCATTTCCAGATTACTCATTGTAAACTTCTCTACACCTCCTCCTCAAAATATTCCAAATTAATATAATGTTCAGCAATTTTCCTTTGTATGAAAGCCTTGGTAGAATTTCTTGTAATTCGTTTAATATCCAACTTCTAAGCAATCTCCAAACCACAGGTTTCCGCGCATTCTCTAAAAATTCCATGTCAGGCGTCTTCAAAAACTCGTCATTGTTGCCGAATACAACACACACACCAATCAAACCAAAAAAAAAAAAAAAAATCGGTTATTCCCTTTTACCAAATCAAAATTGCAATTACCAGCACTTAAACTCAAAATCGGAACATATCCCACGAGCCCAACAAAATTATGTTACGTAACCGGCAACAATGAATATTAATCGAGACAGGTGTTATGAAAACAACCAAACATTAAACACATATAAACAATAAGGCAAAAAAAAAAACAAAGGAAAACTTTAATCGGAGGTTAAACAGGTACGCAACCGTTCATCAACTCCACTCCGCTCTGGTTCTTAAAGCGTTAAATGCGAAAACAGTTCTTAAAGCGATACAGTCAGATTTAGTTCTTGAAGCGATATTCAGAAGTCCAACAGTTTTACACATTCAATCGGGAGAGACTTCTCTGGAGAACGATTTCTTCACCGACGCACCTTTACTACCGGTTCTGTCCACAGGATTCCCGATGCCGAAAATAAACAGTTTAAATCGACTGACCTTAAATTCCTTTTAGAGAGAGAGAGCTTTTGTGTATGAACTCATTGCGCTATTGCAAGAGTTATCTCAATGCAGGTTCTCTTTAACGAAGACTCAATAAGGTCGATCCTTTATTACACTGCCAAACGATGCCGACTTCTCTCGACCCTTCACTTCCATAAATTCTTCACTCTCCCTTCAAAACTGTCCGAATTGAGTAAATTGGCACTTCCAGCCACAAATTCCCAGTTCCATAATACAAATCTCGTAAGAGAACACACCTTCCGTTTTAAAAATGAAACTGCGTCACAAAAACAAACATGCAACAGAAACGGAGGCACAACACGTTCTACCCCGAAATCTACAAACTCAAAAACCTACTGCGTCACCTGAGTCGACCCTTATGTAGTCACGGGGGGGGGGGAGGAGGAGGGAGGAGGGGGAGGAGGAGGGAGGGGGAGGAGGGAGGGGGAGGAGGGAGGAGGGGGAGGGAGGAGGGAGGAGGGGGAGGGAGGAGGGAGGGGGAGGAGGGAGAGGAGGGGAGGAGGCGGAGGAGGAGGAGAGGACATGTCATCACGTGACCTCACACCGGCGGAAAAATCACATCAGGTGACCTCCAAAAGACCATTAAATCATTCTCACAAAAAAATACAGATCTCCTTGAGCAAGTAACAGAGGTCTCTTTCTTCTGATCTTCCTGAATCATAAGATTCAGTGAGCTGGTCTCCACTGTATGACCTCTGTGACATCTTATGCTCAATTTTACATTTACTCAATCAGGAGCTGTGGATATCACTGATCCAAGCTACTCACCTTTGATGCTGCTCCCCAGTGTTCCCTTAGAGGTGAAAGAACAACTTGGACCAGGACAATCTACAGTAATGCTACTCATTGTCTTGGGCTATGTTATTTCTTTTCTTCATGACTTTGTTTTTCTGAAATCATAACCATATTTAGCAATAGAGTGCAGAACAGACCCTTTGGGCTCTTTGAGCCACGTTGGCCAATAATCCTGAACAAACCCAATTAACCTTACCTTAATCCCAGGAGAGATTACCATGACCAATTAAACTACTCGGTAGGCATTTGGTCAAAGGGAGGGCACAAGATAACCTGAACATTCCACGGAGAATATATACAGAGACTCCTTTCAGAAAGGCATCGGAACCGAACTCTGAACACTGGAACTGAACTTCAAACTTCAATAGTGTCACGCTGTGCTTTATGGGTGGAACTGAGAAATACGAAAGGTATAAACACATGAATGGGGCTATATTATTGATTACCCAACAGTCTACAGGATTTAGTAGAAGGAATTTGCCGAGATCAGTCTCTTGCAAGAAGCAATGTTAAAAAGTATTGAAAGTAATTTTAACATTCCGCATATTGACTGGGACTCCGATACTGTAAAAGGACTAGATGGGACAGAGTTTGCCAAATATGTTCAGGAACGTTTCTTTGAGCAGTACATAGATGTACCAATCAGAGGGTTTGCAAGTAGACAAGACCATAAGACAAAGGAGCAGATATTGGCTATTCAGCCCATCACGTATGCTCCGCCATTTCATCATGAGCTGGTCCATTCTCCCATTTAGTCCCACTCCCCCGCCTTTTCACCATAACCTTTGATGCCCTGGCTACTCAGATACATATCAATCTCTGCCTTAAATACACCCAATGACTTGGCCTCCACTGCTGCCCGTGGCAACAAATTCCATAGATTCACCACCCTCTGGCTAAAAAAAATTTTGTTCGCATTTCTGTTCTGAGTGGGCGCCCTTCAATCCTTAAGTCATGCCTTTTCATATTAGACTCCCCCATCATGGGAAACAACTTTGCCATATCCACTCTGTCCATGCAATTCAACATTCAAAATGTTTCTATAAGACTTGATATCCTTTTGAGGAATGAGTCAGGACAGGTGACAGAAGTTTGTGTGTGGGAACACTTTGCATCCAGTGATCATAATGCTAATAGTTTCAAAGTAACTATGGAAAAGGATATGTCTGGTCCATGAGCCAGATTCTAAATTGGAGAAAGGTCAGTTTTGATGGTATTGCAAAGGATCTGGCAAGTGTTGATTGGAACAAGCTGCTCTCCCGCAAAGGGTTGCTTGGTAAGTGACATTTTGCGAGTACAAAGATTGCATGTGCCTGTCAGAATAAAGATAAAGATAACTGGTTTAGGGAACCTTGATTTTCAAGAGATATTGAGACTGTGGTTAAGAAAAAAAAAGGAAGTTTATAGCGGGTATAGGCAGAGAGGAAGATATGAGGTGCTTATGGAGTATAAGAAATGCAAGAGAACACTCAGGGAAGAATTCAGCAGGGCTAACAAAAGGCACAAAGTTGTCCTAGCAGACAAGGTGAAGGAGAATCTTAAGGGATTCTACTGATATGTACAGTGTAAAAAGGTTTCAAGGGACAAAATTCATTTTCTACATGATCAGAATGGTAATCTATACATGGAGACAAAAGAGATGGAGGAAATCTGAAATAGATTGTTTGCATCTGTATTTACTTGGGAGATGGACACAGAACTTGCAGAAGTGAGGCAAAGCAGCAGTGAGATCATAGATCCTATAAAGATTACAGAGGAGAAGGTGTTTTCTATCTTGAGGCAAATTAGGGTGGATTAATCGCCAGGGCCTGTCAATGTGTCCCCTCGGACCCTATGAATTGGCAAGTGTAGAAACTGCAGGGGCCCTGGCAGAGACACTTAAAGGACCCTTCACTACAGGTCAGGTGGCAGAGGATTCTATGATAATTAATGTTGTTCTGCTGTTTAAAATGCTCTAAGAATAAACCGTGAAATTATAGGCCAGCGAGTCTGAAATCAGTAGCGGGAAAGTTACTGCTAGGTATTCTAAGGGACAGGATATAAGAGTATTTGGATTGACAGGTACTAATTAGGGATAGTCAGCATTGCTTTGTGGGTGGGTGGTCATGTCTAACCAATCTTCGAGTATTTCAAAGAAGTTATCAGGAAAGTGGATGAAGGCAAGGCTGTGAATATTCTCTACGTGGACTTCAGGAAGGCTTTTGATGAGGTTCCCAATGGGAGGTTAGCTCAAAAGGTTCAGTCACTTGGCATTCAAGATCAGGTAGTAAATAGGATGGACTTTGGCTTTGCAGGAGAAGCTGGAAAGTGATATTAGATGGCTGCATCTCTGCGAGGAGGCTTGTGACTACTGGAGTGCCGCAAGGATCGGTGCTGGGTCCATTGTTGTTTATCCTCTATATCAATGATCGGGATGATAATATGGTTAACTGGATCAGCAAAATTACAAATAACACCAAGACTGGGAGTGTAGTGGACAGCAAAGAAAACTAACAAAGCCTGCAGGGGGCTCTGGATCAGCTGCAAAAAGTGCTGAAAACTGGTAGATGGAATTTAGTGCAGACAAGTGTGAGGTGTTGCAATTTTACTCCTCATAATTATGAGTAAAGATAGAGTAAATGCAGGCAGGCCTTTTCCACTGAGGTTGGTGGGACTACAACTGGAGGTTATGGAGCAAGGGTGAAAGGTGAAATATATAAGGGGAACATGAGGGAAAACTTCATTCAGTGGGGCGAGGGAGTGTGGAACCAGTTCCAGCACAAATGGTGGAAGCGAGCTCGAATTCAACTTTTAAGCAAAGTTTGGATAGGTACATTGATGCCAGTGGTATGGAGGGCTATGGTCTGGATGCAGTGTGATGGGATTAAGCAGTTCAAATGTATCAGAATGGACTAGATGGGCTAAAGGGCCTCTTTCTTTGCTCTAATTTTCTATGATTCTAACTCCTACGCTACGGATTTGTGCCATGTACTATTTGCAGTTTCCTGTGTGCTGCTAGCAATGTGTTTTGCACTTTGGCACAAGAGGTATGCTGTTTTGTTTGGCTTCATTCATGTATGGCTGACATTTGAACTTATCTCTGACACTCCTAGAATGAACATAAAACACATTTCATCCCAACATTCCATTCTGTCAATTACCTTGCTTACAAATGTACCGGTCATGATAGCTACATTACTCTCAATTCCTCTCCCTTTTGACCCAGTGCACTAGCTTCCAGCCTCCTGCCAAACTAGTTTAAAACCATCTGCTCAGCACCTTAGTACCTCACTGCTGGGAAATGCAAACCGTTTCTCATGTATAGTTTGTCCCTACCAGAGAACAGGTTTGAGCTATCCAAGATTTTAACACCTTACCTGTGCACCAGTTCCCCAGCCACTAATTAATTTCTTCTATGTTTCTGTTCCTGTCCAGATCAGCACCAGACACTCTATAATCAAGAAACCAAAACCTTGGAGGTCCAATTTTTCAGCCTCTTTCCTAAATCACTATGCTCACTCTACTGGACCTCTTCCCCATTCCTATCTATGTCATTATACACTATGACCATTGGCTGTTCACCCTCTCCACTCATGGATGGTCTGCAGATGCCTGAACGCATCATCAGTCCTGGTTTATGGAGGCAACACATCATTGACCGAGTTATTCAAGGAGGTGAGGAAGATGACTGGTGAGGGCAGGGGTATGGATGTTGTCTACGTGGAGTTCAGTAAGCTGTTTGACAAGGTCCCTCGTGAGAGATTCAACCTGAAGAATAAAGTGCATGGGATCCACAGTGATGAAACCATTTGTATTTGGCAGATGCTGGAGATATTGAGCAACACACACAAAATGTTGAAGGAACTCAGCAGGTCAGGCAGAGTCCCAGAATAATAGGCAGTTGATGTTTCGGGCCAAAACCTTTCTTCAGGACTTTGGCCCAATACCTCATCTGCATGTTCTCTTTCATAGATGCTGCCTGTTCTGCTGAGTTCCTCCAACATTTTGTGTTTTGTCAGAAATTGGGAAGTTTTGATGCGATTTTATAAAACCCTGGTAAAGATGCATCTAGACTCTTGAGATGTATCTAGTTTCTAGAGTATTGCATTTATTTCTGGTCACACCATTGCAGAAAGGGAGTGGAGGCATTAGAGAGTGTGTAAATGTAGTTTTCAAGCATGCTGTCTGGATGAGAGTGCATGTGTTATGAAGTGAGTTTTGACAAACTAGATTTGGTTTCTCTGGAGCAGTGGTGATCTGATAGAGGTTTTTAAATCTTCAGATGAAAAGAATGGGTAGAAAGAGGTATGTGTCTTTCCTCATGGACAGAATGTCTTCTATTGGAGAACATGCATGACGTAAGAATGCGGCCAATCAAAACATACTACAGTAGAAAGCATGCATTTCAGATGAGGGAGGCAAATTTCAAAGGAGGTGCGCAGAGTAAGTTTTTTGAAAAAAAAAATTCAGAGTGGTGGATGCCTGGTGGATGACCAATCGGGTCAGCAGAGGCAAACATGAGAGAGGTGTTTAAGAGCTTTTACATGGATGCATGCACGTGCAGAGAATGGAGAAATATGGACATGTAGGAAGGATGGATTTGTGTAGTAAGTGCTTATATACCAATTTAAATAGTTCAGCACAACAAAATTGTTTTTATTAATGCACTTTGAAATAAATGGGAAGTCCATCGGATGGAAAGGGAAACTCAAATGTGATGGTGAGAGACCGAGTGATCTTGGACAACAACTGAGGCCCAATGAGCAGCTTCAGAGTCACTGAGCAATAACAACGCTTCATTGAAAGAGAGTGGAAGCAGGGAATTACTGGCTACTCCATCACTCCATTATATTCCACTCCACAGGAAAACACTGAGAACATTGTCATGGGAAAATGATTGGGCAGACATGACATCCAGCTCCTGAACAAAAATAGTATTTGGTAAGCCAATTGTCTGAGCATTTCATCACCAGGACAGTTGGAGGAGGTGGAATGTAACTTTATCATTGAAACACTGACAGTGTTCCTCTCTACAGCTGAACTGAGTGGAGACCCTGGCCGGTTCAGGACAGCACAAAGAACTAATATTATGAATCTGGAGTCACCTACAGACCAGACAAAGGAAGTAGAGGGAAGGATGTTGTCACATCACCATTGGGATAAAGAAGTGCAAAAACACTTAGCTTTACAACTGTTACTCACTCTGACAATCCATGATACTTTGTTTGATTCTTTCCTTTGCCTCCCTATTGCCGGAACCCTCCTGAATCCTGTTAATTCACACAACCACAGTATTAGCATCAAACAATCCCTGGTGAACAACTTGCACTGGCTTATTCCGTTTATCCAAAGACTGTTCCAGAAGGACCACAGCACAGATGTCTTCACTTTTCACCCTTTGTTTCTTTGTGGTGGAATTACACAAATTTCATTCACCAGGTTGTACCAGTCTCTGTCTGTTGTGTTTATTCCTACACAACACAATTGGGTGGAGGGACCTCTGAGTGACCCAGTAGCAGAATATCCTGTCCACCCACTTCTGAAATCAAACCCTCTAACTGGTCCATGAACTGTCAGCATCCACCTTGACAATGCCCTCCTGGCTCCCCCTTGTTTCCACAGGATCGCACCTTTCTTGTGGTCTTCCTCGGTCACTGTCAGGGGACTCAATGAGCTTGGCTCCCTCATGTGACCTCAGGGGTAAGTATATTTACCTTACATTTTCCATGTACTTGATCAGGGCTGTAAACATCACTGGCAATATTGATGGTTACCATCACCTCTAATGCCTCAGAACGACAGAGGGGCTACATGACTCACAGTGAAGGATGTGGCTCCGATACTTTTCAGACCTGGTGATGGTCACAGAGACAGGAGAGGAGTGTGGGGACAAGAGGGGTTACAAAAACAGCAGCAGGTGCAGGGTTAATAGAGTTACAAAAATGGAGGTGGTTCTACTGGAGGGGATTACTGAGATAGAGATGGGTGTAGAGCTTGGCGTCAGTTACAGAGATAAGGAAGGGTATAAGTGTGGCAGGGCGTTACAGATGTTGTGCAGGAGGGGCTTGAAGAGACGGTGAGGGTTGTCAGCGTGGACGGGGGTCACAGAGGTTGGGACAGATGTAGAGAAGCGGTCTCCAACCACCAGGCCGCGGACCGGTACCGGGCCGCAAAGCATGCGCTACCGGGCCGTGAGGAAGCGATATGATTTGGCGATAGGAGTCAGCTGCACCTTTCCTCATTCCGTGTCACGGCCACTGTTGAGCCATTACGCACGCGAGGTCATTACCCACGCGTTATCCGTGTCAGTGCGAGAAGATCAACTCCTCAAGCTTGCAAATGACGGCGGACTGGAAAGTCTGTTTGACATAACATCTCTGCCGGCATTCTGGATCAAAGTCAAGGGTAAAAATCCTGAGATAGCCACGAAGGCACTGAAAACGTTGCTTCCATTTCCAACATATCTCTGCAATGAATGCAACGAAAACTAAATTGTGGAATAGACTGGACATAAGGAACCCCCTTCGAGTATCGCTGTCTCCCATCACCCCTCGATCAGACCGTCTTCTTGCAGGGAAATAAGCTCAGGGCTCCCACTGATGCAGCGATATTTGTGTGTTGCAATGATTTTATATGTTCATACGGGGAAAATATGCGCTGCGTGTTTAATATCCAAATGTTACTTAAAATGTTGTGATGCTATTGACTTACATAACCATTTAAAAATCACAGCATGGAAACAGGCCATCTCGGCCCTTCTAGTCCGTGCCGAACGCTACTCTCACCTAGTCCCACCGACCTGCACTCAGCTCGTAACCCACCATTTTTTCCTGTCCATATAGCTATCCATTTTTTCTTTAAGTGATAATATCGAACCTGCCTCTGCCACTTCTACTGGAAGTTCGTTCAAAACCTACTTCAAGCTCCCCTGACAATTGACTTATCACTATATTCATGCGAGGAAAATATAAATGTGTTTAATATTAAATTCGTTAGATAAACCCATTTAGAAAGGAAATTGAGTGTATTAGCCACTTATCACCGATATTCCGGTCGTGATTAAGACCCCCCTCCCCCCCCCCCGAACAGAATCGCCAAAAACGATTGTGGGGGGGCTTACACGCATGCGCGCTGGTGCCCGCGCAAGGCTTCATGGTCATTGTAGTCTTACTCTGGGTAAACACAGCGTATTTGACTGCTACTCTCGTCCGTTGGCAACCCTACCCCCCACCCCACCCGGTCGGCAGTCCGCAAAAATATTGTCAATATGAAACCGGTCCGCAGTGCGAAAAAGGTTGGGGACCCCTGATGTAGAGCCATAGCAGGTACATTGAGCGGGCGGGCTATATGGGCTGGAGGGGGTCACAGAGATAACAGTCCTGGTTGAAAGTTTCCATCCCTCTGCATCCGCAGATGCTGCCTGACGCTCTGAGCTCATCCAGCAAATTGCTTTATGCTCCACAATTATTTAGTGACAGGAGAGAAGTGGAATGCCTGAGAGAAACTTTTGCAATACACAGATTGAAGCTGATGGAGAATATTTACCTTTGACCCACTAGAGGGCATTTTGAAAATCCTGAATTTCATGAGACACCTTGTAGACAAACAGTAACACAGGGAATCTCTGGACCTTCACTCTGGTAGATGTCCTTGAGAAGATTGTGAAGGAGCTGGACATCTCCTCGACCGTACCTCTGCACTGTGATACATAGATCATGTGCTCACTCAGCCTACCTCACACCAGGCACATTTCACTCAGAGTGATTCTCAGTAACGGAACGGAAGGGCACTGATTTAATGTCCCTCTGAGCGCAGAGGTGGACACCCAGCAGTATTCAACATCGTGTGTCATGAGAACATGCATTGTACCAGTGCAGATCAGTCTGAGGTACAGGAGATCCCAAGTGATGTAAATGTCTCACGTTAATTATGTTGATTTACAGAGACAGGGAAGGGCAAGAGCCGAGAGGGGGTTACAGTGATGTGAAGAGCTGTAGGGCAGAGGACAGCAGAGATGTGGTGTACTTTGCGGTTGGGGGACAGTTACAGCTATGAAAGGGTTGTAGCGGCCTGAGCAGGTCAGATAGATGGGGAGTGGTGTAGTGGTCGGGGGTGGGTGGGGGTCACAGAAATCTGGCAGAATGTAAAGGGGAGAAGAGGTCACACAGGTGGAGACGGTATCGATGCTGGGGACCTCAATCACTTTCCACAGAACGCCTCCCTGGAGGCATGGGACCACTGCTGAGCTTCAGGTGTCTTATCATTGGGAAGTTGTGGGAAGTACATTCAGGCTACTAAGTTCAGTCCCTTGACTGCCACCCTGTCCTCTCACCGTTATGCCGAAGCTTCTCCAAGCTGCTTCCCCCTTGGTTCAAGTCTGAAGTACCCTCGCTCGATACTGATGGACTCACACCATCCTATGGATTCTTGATGATCCTACTGAACAGCATACATGGCAATTAGGAACAAGTACTTTTGGCCCAGACCCAGACAAATAGTGACCTCAGTTCCCGATGGAGTTTTCCTGCTCTGACCCTCCCACCATCCTTCACAGTGCGGTTAATGATTTACTGGAGCACAATTATGTCAGTCTCCCACTCTGGACACGGATAAGACATGTCCCTGATTTTCCACATGGGAAATTTAGAGTACAGTGTGATGTGTGGTCAGGGAAAGGCAGGCTTTATCCACCGGGGCAGGAAACTCCTCTGGATCTGGTCTAGTCGATGCTACTCTGATGGTTTGAATGCCTTAGGGAGATGGCTGTCATTGACATAAGGAGTCAACACACTCCAACAGTAATTCATACCTGATTTAGTCATGGGCATAAATTCTGTTCCTTCAGGGAATGGTTCCAAACTGCCACATCTCTGGGGTTGAACAACAGAATCACGGCACAAATGTCTTCCTTCCGTGCTCTCTTCTCTCCTGAAACACACAGTACAGAGTGATCTGTGGAAGGGGTGTGTGCCCTACCCACTGTAGGAACCCACGGGATACATCCACTCTTCCACCTGAGGCTCTGTTCATCTTCCTGCCTTGTCTGTGTCTGGGTGGTGTGGGGGTAATGTACGAGGCATTGCTCCCACCCCACTGCCGGCACTCATGTCTACACAGAAGGGACAGCGCTGCTGTAACTGCTGCTTCCTGTGTTGTGTCAAAGTGGAGTAGCAATGCTGGACTGTCCTCTCCAGGGCACAAGCCTGGGTGGAAAATTTGAAAAACCGGCTGTTGCTCCTGCAGCGGGATTCCCCTCTCCACATCACTGATGTACTCGAAGGGAAGAGCAAGTACCGATACAGCTTGGCATCAGTGCCATCTCTGAGGTTGCCAGAGTGAAGTTGTAAACTACATCAAACTCCCTCAGGGACCCGGCTCCAGATTTCTTCCTCGGGGTTTACTCCAAAACCTTTCCCATGGGAGGGGATGGCTGCAAGGCAGCAGAAGTTTGAAATCAGAGAATTCCTTTTCCTAAGCGGCTGCCGTCCAAGGCTGAATGGCCCCACCTACCCAAAGCAGCTGGTTTTGAAGCACCAGTGGTTCACCTTTGCTCTGCTCTGGTCAGCAGAAGCAGCTCCGCTGGGCCTAGTCACTAAGCCACACGTGAAGGCCAAGAGTTGGGACAGCAGTGCCAGAGGCACCACTTTTCACTGGGCTTCCTCACTCAGGTGCACAGAAAGATCCACACACCATTTCACACAGAGCAAGGGAATGTATTCATGTCCCAGACAATGTTGTTAACAGGATCCCCAGGTCTTTGCCTCAGTGCTGTTTCTGGGAGCTGTGAACTAGAACACATCCCTCATCACATTCAGCAACAAAGAATGAGAACATTTACCTGTGACCCACTGTACTGCCCTTTCAATGTCCTCACTCTCACCAGACTCCTTGCAGACAAACAGGACACAGAGGACACCTGGCTTTTCACACTGGGAGATGTCGAGCGCCTTCACAATCCTCTCATGGAAGTCTCCTCGACCGTAACACTGCACTGTAAAACACAGAACCCGTGCTCACTCAGCCTGCAGCACACCAGCACATTTCACTCAGGGTGATTCTCATTACCGGAAGGGATTGGGCTTGATTTAATGTCTGGCTGAGATTCCAGATTGACACTCAGCAGCATGGGTCAACATCTCGTGTCCTGGGAACGGGCTTTGTGCCAGTGTCGATCAGTCAGAGGAACGGGAGATTGTGTGGGATGTGGTAGCAACAGGTTAATGTTGATTTTTACCGCAAGAAACTTCCCCACCATGCTTCAGAGGTGCGTCCGAGGACAGGAATTGCAGTCAACGGCTCAGGCAGTGAAAGACACTTTCACGGAAATTAGGGGTACTTATGGGAAGTACAGGGAAGGGGGATTGACGCACACAGGGAGCTTTGTGGTGACAGTGATTGGAAGGGGCACAGGGGCTTATAGAGACGGGAAGGGGCGTAGTGACCAGACGGGTCAGAGAGATGGGAAAGTGTGTATAGACCAGCGAGGTGCACGGACAACGGGGTGTATTGTACGCGTGAGCCTGGTTTCTCAGCAGTACGTGTTGCCCCAACTCTTGACTCTCACCGTTACACCGAATCTGATCCGACTCCATGCTGCTTTACTTTGGGCTGCCCGTGCCTGTGTGCGGCACCTTCCGATCAGAACCACCGTCCAAGCCCGGCACTGAGTGAGTTACCGCTTCGTGATTCTCACCCTTCCCGATCCCGTTTGATCAGAATTCTGTCGCCTAAAACACCAAGAACAAGTGAAGAGCGGGTTTCTTTTCAGAGCCTCCCACCCTCACACCCGGTGCACTCGGTGACTGACCGGGGTACAGCTCCATCAGTCTCCACCACACATCGGAAACGTCCCTGATGTTGCCTGTGGGAAATTTATGGTGACGGGTGAGTTGTGGCAGGTTTTACCCACCGGGGCAGTAACCTGCTCTCGTCGCGCAACTGTCGACTACGGTGTCGGTCGCTCGGGGACACCGTAACCACAATCATCCGGCTACATTTTCTTTTAAATCATTGTTTTTTTCTCCTCCAACTCCCTCTCGACTTCACCGTACATCCCCCAACATCCAATCCCGATATTCGTTCGCTTCATCCTCCCCTGCAACTGCTTCCCACCCTCTCAAGAAACCTCGATTTCCCTTCTACATCATCCCTCTCCCTCCAGTCCTCCCGCCCGTACCGACTAACCGTTTCCTGGACTCTGAGACTTCCTCTTCCATCGCTACCAAGTGCGAATACTTTCTCTTGTTTTGCCGTGGTTTTGAGGGCGGGCGCTCTGCCTGCAATTACTCCTCCAGTCAGGAGCCAATCACCACGCGGCCGGATTGCGTGTGGGCCGGGCGGAAGGTGAGACACATTGATACCGGAGCTCGGACTGCGATTGGTCGAAGCTGCAGAAGGGCGGATGTAAGCAGCGGCTCTTCCCAGCGTGGAGTCTGCAGTTCAGTCCCCTGGTTCCTATTATCCCACCGGTGGAAACATTCCACCAAGTTGCAAGAGGGCCGGGCTGCAGGGGAAGCTGAAATATTGTGGGTGTGAGAACCCCTCCCAGCATGCTGCTGGTGACGGCCAAGCCATCAAGAACAAAGTTGATGAACTCAGTACGAGACTGACCTTCCGGAAAAAAATGAGGAACTGTTGTAAGACCATAAGATACAGGAGCAGAAGTAGGCTATTCGGCCCATCGAGTCTGCCCCGCCATTCAATCATGGGCTGATCCACTTCATCCAATCATTCCCACACCCCTGCTTTCACCCCATACCCTTGATGCCCTGGCTAATCAAGGACCTATATATCTCTGCCTAAATAAACCCGATGACTTGACCTCCACAGCCGTTCGTGGCAACAAATTCCACAGATTTACCACCCTCTGACTAAAGTAATTTCTCTGCATTTCAGTTCTAAAGGGATGTCCTTCAATCCTGAAGTCCTGAAGTCATGCCCTCTTGTCTTAGAATCCCCTACCATGGGAAATAACTTTGCAATATCTAAATACAAAATAATCTGCAGATGCTGGGGTCAAAGGAACACTCACAACACGCTGGAGGAACTCAGCAGGTTGGGCAGCATCCGTGGAAAAGATCGGTCAACGTTTCGGGTCGGAACCCTTCGTCAGGACTGCAGAGGGAAGGGGCAGAGACCGTATAAAGAAGGTGGGGGGAGGGTGGGAAGGAGAAGGCTGGTAGGTTCCAGGTGAAAAACCAGTAAGGGGAAAGATAAAGGGGAGGGGGAGGGGAGGCGAGGAAGGGAGGCAGGGATGTGATAGGCAGGAAAGGTGAAGAAAGAATAGGGGAAAACACAATGGGTAGTAGAAGGAGGCAGAACCATGAGGGAGGTGATAGGCAGCTAGGAGAGGGGGCACAGTGACATAGGGATGGGGAAGGGAGGGGGAGGGAATTACCGGAAGTTGGAGAATTCTATCTTCATACCAAGGGGCTGGAGATTACCCAGAGGGTATATGAGGTGTTGCTTCTCCAACCTGAGTTTAGCCTCATCATGGCAGTAGAGGAGGCCATGTATGGACATATCCGAATGGGAATGGGAATGGGAAGCAGAGTTGAAGTGGGTGGCTACTGGGAGATCCTGTCTGATTTGGCGGACAGAGCGGAGGTGTTCGACGAAGCGGTCCCCCAATCTGCGTCAGGTTTCACCGACGTAGAGGAGGCCGCACTGGGAGCACCGGATGCAATAGATGACCCCAACAGACTCAGAAGTGAAGTGTTGCCTCACTTGGAAGTACTGTTTGGGGCTCTGATTGGTTGCAAGAGATGAGGTGTAGGGACAGGTGTAGCACTTGTGCTTACAGGGATAAGTGCCAGGTGGGAGATCCGTGGGGAGGGACGTGTGGACCAGGGAGTCGCGGAGGGACCGAACCCTGCGGAAGGCGGAGAGGGGTGGAGAGGGAAAGATCTGCTCAGTGGTGGGGTCCTGTTGAAGGTGGCGGAAGTTGGGGAGGATAATGTGCTGAATCCGGAGGCTGGTGGGGTGGTAGGTGAGGACAAGGGGAACTCTGTGGCAGGAAGATGGGATGAGGGCCGAAGTGCGGGAAATGGAGGAGATGCGGGTGAGGGCATCATTGATGACAGCAGAAGGGAAACCACGATCCTTAAAGAAAGAGGACATTTGAGATGTCCTGGAATGGAAAACCATTGACATTCTGGCCCGAAACGTCGACCGATCTTTTCCACGGATGCTGCCCGACCTGCTGAGTTCCGCCAGCGTGTTGTGAGTGTTGCTTTGCCATATCTAATCTGTTCAGGCCTTTTAACATTCGGAATGTTTCTATGAGATCCCCCTCATTCTCCCGAACTCCAGGGAATACAGCCCAAGAGCTGCCAGACATTTCTCATATGGTAACCCTTTCATTCCTGGAATCATTCTCATGAATCTTCTCTGAACCCTCTCCAATGTCAATATATCCTTTCTAAAATAAGGAGCCCAAAACTGCACACAATACTCCAAGTGTGGTCTCATGAGTGCCTTATAGAACCTCAACATCACATCCCTGCTCTGATATTCCATACCTTTAGAAATGAATGCCAACATTGCATTCGCCTTCTTCACAACCCACTCATCATGGAGGTTAACCTTCAGGGTATCTTGCACGAGGACTCCCAAATCTCTTTGCATCTCTGCATTTTGAATTCTCCCCCTATCTAAATAATAGTCTGCCCGTTTACTTCTTCCACCAAAGTGTATGACCATACACTTTCCAACATTGTGTTTCATTTGTGTGCTCTGTCTTACTGAACCATGGCTTAACTCTGCTCGACCTGGCTGCGTTATTCATCCAGAGGGCTTCTCAATTCATTGGATGGACCATTGGCATCCTTGGGTATAGTTATGTGCAGCGGGTCTGTTTCCTAATCAACTCTTCGTGGTGTTTGGACGTGGCGGCTGTGGCAAGCTCCTGCTCACCCATCCTGGAATACCTAATGGTGAAGTGTTGACCATACTTCCTCTCATGGGAGTGCACATCAGGTATCCTGACGGCAGCTTACACCCCACCTCAGATGGATACGATGCCAGTCGTCAGTGATCTGTATTCTGAGGCAACAGCTTTGAAACGGGATACCAAGAAGCCCTTTTCATCATTGCCAGTGATTTCAATGGGGGATCTTCAAGAGCGTGATACTACAATACCAGCAGCAACTCACCAGGAACACAAACACCCTCGACCATTCCTATTGAACCATCAAGAATGCCTACCGACACATCCTTCAACCACACTTGGGTAAATCAGACCACCAGCTTGTGCTCCTACTCCCTGTATACAAAAAGAAGCTGAAATGGGATGATCAGGTACAGAAAGTCATACAGTGCTGCCCTGAAGAAACAAATGACCTTCTACACGATGGCTTTGAGTCAGTAGAATGGTTCATGGTCAAAGATTCAGTTCCCAGACAAGATGGGTCTGTTGTTAGCGACAGAAAATTTATCATCAACTGTGTTGAGGACTGTGTACCAAAGAGGCCAATTTTGGTGTTTCCAAACCGGAAACCGTGATTCATTCGCTTCTGAAGTCCAGGACTGCAACATTCAAATCAGACGACATTGACCTTTACAGGAAATCGAGATATGACTTATGTAAGGCTATCAGTGATTGTAAGAGACAGTCTAAGTATAGTATTCAACAGTAGCATGGTTTATATACCATAATGGGTAACAAACTAAGTCAAGCAGCATCGCCAAGGTCAGCACATCCCTTCCCAATGAGCTTAACACATTCTAGGCACATTTTCAACAGAAGGGAACAGATATGGCAACAGCCAGCCTCCAGTGCATCTGAATCTACTGTCACTGTCACTGTAGAGGATGCAAGATCAGTTCTCTGGAGAGTGAATTGTGGAAAGCAATGAGGCTCGTATGGTGTCCATGGCCTTGGCCTGAGTTGAATATGGTATTGAATGCCAAACTGCATTCAGTGAAGAGCATCCTGATGTACACATGTTTGCTGTCCAGATGTTCCAAAGCTGAGTGTAGAGTCCATGAGGTGACATCACCCATAAACCTGTTGCTCAGGTAGAATCTAAGTTGCTTCTCAGCCAGGAGTTGATACGTTTCATCACCAACCTCTCAAAACACTTCATCACTGTGGATGTTAGTGCTACTAGGTGCCAGTCATTGAGGCAGATCACCACATTCTTCTTGGGCACTGGTATAATTGACGCCTGCTTGAAGCAGGTGGGTACCACACACTGCTGAAGTGAGAGATTAAAGATCTCAGTGAACACACCAATCAGTTGATCAGCATGTCTTTAGTACTTGGCCAGGTACCCCGTCTGGGCTGGATGTTTTTCTTGTGTTCACCCTCCTGAAGGTGTCTTCCGCATTGGCTTCAGAGTCTGAAATTATCGGATCATTAGGGGATGTGGGAGTCTGGAATGGCTCCTCCATGCTTTGCTGGTCAAAGCGAGCATAGAAGGCATTGAGCTCATCTGGAAGCGAAGCCCTGTGGTCTCTTATGCCATTTGATTTAACTTTCTTGCCTAAACAGGTATACGGTGTACGCCATATTCCTGGCCCCTCATTCAATCTTGATGTACCTAGACATTAAGGACATCTGTGTTACACTATTGTTGATTGACTGCAATTCTGTAACTAATAATATTATTCCAAACAAATTCATGACCAGACAGCAGACCCTGAGAGTCAATGTTTTTCTCTGCCACTGGATCCTTGAATTCCTGACTAAAAGGCTACGATCAGTATGGTCAGGCAGTAGCACCTCTGCCAAGATTATTCCTACTACTGATGCTGTACAAATCCTCAGCCCATGCTCTACTCCCTGTACCACGTGACCACATTCTGTTGCAAATCCATCTACAAGTCGAATGGTTCCGGCCCGAAACATTGACTGATTGTTTCCACGGATGCTGCTGGACCTGCTGAGTTCCTCCAGCATGCTGTGAGTGTTGCTGTGAATGATACCACCATGGTGGGTCTTGTCTCAAATAATGATGTCAGTATAGGAGAAGGAGATAGTGAGTTTCCTGACATGGTAGCATGACAACAAACTTTCCCTCAACGTCAACAAAACAAAAGAGCTGGTTATTGATTAGTAAAGGGGATGGTGCACATACTCCTGGTTACATCAGTGTTGCTGAGGTTGCAAGGGTTAATAGCTTCAAGTTCCCAGGTAAGAATTTCACTAACAGCCTCCCTTGGTCCGACCACACTGATGCTAAGAAGGCTCACCAGTGGCTCTACTTCCTCAGGAGGCTATAGACATTTGGCATGTCCCCGTCCACCCTTACCATTTTTCATCATTGCGTCACAGAATACATTCTATCTTAATGTACAGAAGGCTTAGTATGGCAACTCTTCCACACGTGACTGTATGTAAATGCAGATTCATGGGCACATTACAGGAATTAGCCTCCCCTCTATGGACTCTGCCTGCTCTTCTCCCTGCCTTAGTAAAGCTTCCAGCATTACCAAAGACCTGCCCACCACAGACATTCTCTCTTGTCTTTCCCATCACAGTGGATGGTAAATTTTAGAAGAATTAAAAATAGCTGAAAGCATGTTCTAACAAGCTCAACAGCAGATTCTATCTCACTGTTAACAGACATTGGAATGTACATTTTGTATGATAATGTCGACTCTTGGCCTCATAATCGACCTCCCTGTGACTTTATCCCTTATCTGCATGCATCTTTTTGGTAGCTTTTACACTGCATTCTGCATTTGGCTATTATTTTACCTAGTTCTATCTTAAAACACTGGATAATGACTTGACCTGTATGAACAGGATGTAAGACAACTTTTCACCTATCTTGGCACATATGATAATAATAAAACAATATCAATATCATATTCCAACCTCTACCCTGCCAAAGGGTCTGAATATGGGCACTATTACAAATTCTTGGGAATTCATGTCCAAACTATCTAGTCATCCCTGGTAATATAATACTCTCATCCTAGGAACTAGCCTGGAGAACCTGCTCGATGCAAGTCGGTCCGATACATTGATCATTTCCATAGATGCTGCCTGAGCTGCTGACTTCTGCTGGGATTTTGTGTGTTGCCCTTGAACCTGTAACCAGTGTGTTTCCAGGTGAAGCCCGCCCTCCAATAGATGATTATCCAATTGGCAGCAACAGGACTGGCCTGCCAAATAACAAATGATGGATGCGTATATGATCAAACCATCGCTGTCGAAATTTTTGGTCTTTTCATGATACGTGACACCATTGGTTGGTCAGTCCTGAGTGACATGTAAATAATCCAATGGAAGCTGGAGCTTCTGTGATTGTCATCTGTATCCACTGGTGGTGTGAAGTGGATGAGTCATGGAAATACTGTGAGGATCTCTGGCCCTAATCTACTGTTATGTCCCGGAGATGGTCCACAGGAGGTACAACAGAAGCAAACTAATCCCAGCCTATTTATCGTGCGTGGGGTATTGATTGTATGAATCCCTTGTGGAAACTTTCTGTTCGACTCTGTCACATCTGTCCACAAAATCAATGTTGCCAAATGGGAAACGCCAGAAGACAAAGACGGCAGCGGGGTGGTGTGGTAAGCAGAATGATGCAGAAATGACCTTACTGAAGCTTTGTCTGACTCACCGAGCTCTTCCAGCGCGTTGTGATTTATTCAGTAAGCTCGCTCGTTTCACAAGATGGAGGTGCTTCATCTTGTAAACACCCCAGGCCACACAGGAATCGCTGTGGCAGCACACATCTCAGCAGCCACCACACACTCACGTCCACCGACCCCATTCCACCATGGTATCCCTGAGGCCCTTTGTTGATCGCGGTCGACCATAGAAGTAATGTCGCAGCTGTCTGCATGATACGTCAGGCAGTAAGACACGGAGAGCAAACTGCCCGTGTATCAGGCTCCCTCTCTCCATGCAACTGATGAGAGTTCAAAGTTCAAAGTATGTATGCAGTACACGACCTTGATACTCGTCTTCTTGCAAGCAGCCATAAAGCAAAGAAAGACCATTGACCCCGTTTAAAGAAACCCCACACAACAATCATCAAATGACTGAAAAAAAGAACAAATCCAGTAAACAAAAAAAAAATGAACAAATAACACGGAGAACATGATGCATCAAACAACGGACTTTCCAAATGTGATTCCATAGCCACGAGCCACACAGGCGAATAAAGCCAGTCCAGGGGCCGATGCCCACGACCGCAGCCAGTGAGATAGTCGGTTCAGCGCTGTGTTTGAAGGCTGCAGGCCACAAACACAGATACTGTTCTGCGCCGAAGTGCCTTGATCCAATCGTGCAAATAGAAAAGTGCTTTCAGTGCTGTGACATTAGACATCAAACCGCAACTCATCCAAAAAGTCAGTCCACAGCCACGAACCACCGAGGCAACCGAACCTTGCAGTGTAGGACCCAAGACTCCTGCACCTTCTGCCGGCAGCAGCGAGGGGGAGAATGGTCAAACGCAGGCAGACAGCACTGAACACCCTCTCGACTCTCAACTCGTCGATGTTAATCTACTTCAACACTTTCATCGGCGTGGAGTAATACAGCCAACCATGGGTTTGCGTTCCGCCATTAGCAATCGAGGCGTCGTAGAGCCCCAGCTTCGGCTGTCCTGCACCCCACGCCGAATCCTCCGGGAGATCACAGATGTGTCAGATTGTTCAGTCGGCCCCTTCATAAAGGGGCAATTTCAGGAAGATGAAGAAGGCGAGGAAAGAGTTATCCCTACTACCAGCACCAGCTACAACAACTTTAAGGAACTATAGCAGCCATGTTGTAATTATTCACAGCTCACATCAACACACAGAGAACACCCGATCTTAACCGTGGCCCAGAGCTGTGCCCCTGTCCTTTTACGCTCGATTCTATCCTGAATCACAGCACTGATCCCATGTCCCTGACCTTGACCTCAAACCGTAGTCACTGCGGCTCCAGAAGTCAGGAGCAGAAGCTCTGTACGGCAGTGGTATAACCGTCCAGCCCTGCCTCCTTCAGTGGGCAAGTTGACTGGTTGGTTCATCCTGGTCCATCTCTAACCACCTGCTGAAGGAACTCACTGGGTCAAGCAGCATCTGTGAAGGCAAAGGGCTGGTTGATGCTTTGGATCAGCCATCCTGCATCAGGTCTGAGGGTGTAGGGGACTGATAGCCAGTACACAGAGATGAAAGTGGAGGCGAGACAGGGGCTTGTGGGTAAGTGGTGGGATAAAGTGAAAAAGCCGATGCTGGGCCCAGGAAGCTAGGTGGGCAGATGGAAGGAGAAGATACAGACAGAGGCTCACGGGTGATAATTGGAAAGATGATGTACAGATGAAACCGGATGAGGGAGGGGACCGTGTGCTTCTAGCATCATTTGCGACCCATCACATAATGAATTAGTCCACATCGAAATGTATTAAATCTCAGCGATGTCCAGACTTGGTGTACTAGGTGACACAAATGGTACTTTCCACCTACTAATAATCCACCCGTGTCAAGACAATAACGATGTCATCCAACAAGAGTATATCCAACAGTGCTGAAGAGTGGGGAGGATTTGAGCTGAATGGTCTGGGCTGTATCCACTATATTTTATAGGATTTTATATTCAAGGTTATTAGGGTCATCCCGAGATTCTGTATCAAGACTGGAATGCAGGGAAATGTAGCAGGTATAAAGAGGTGAAATGGAGGGCTGAGAGAGAGGCAGGTAGGTAAGAGGTGGAAATAGGTGCAGAGGGGTAATGATTCCGGAGATGAGGTGGCTGAGTTGAAAAAGATGAAGAGAAGGACTGAGACTGCTCTGGACTGGAGGATGTGGGAAATTAACAGAAGGGAACATTTGATGCTGATACCATTGGTTTGTGGACGAGGTGCTGCTGTGCAGGTTTGTACCTAACCTCGCCTTGACAGACCAGGAGGCCAAGGACAGAGAGGTCAATACAGAAATGAGAAGGGAAGCTGAAGTGAGAAGCAACTGGAGATTGATGGGGTTATTATGGATAGAGCACAAATGTTCAGCAAAGTAGTTTCGTACTCTGCACTTAGTTTCACTGCTGTAGAGGATAGAACAGAGAACATAGAAAACCTACAGCACAATACAGGCCCTTTGGCCCACAAAGCTGTGCTGAGCATATCCTTGCTGTAGAAATTAGCTAGGGTTACCCATAGCCCTCTATTTTACTAAGCTCCATGTAACTTTCCAGGAGTCTCTTAAATACCCTGTCATATCAGTCTCCACCACCATCACCGGCAGCCCATTCCATGCACTCACCACTCTCTGTGTAAAAAAAACTTTTCCCTGACAACTGTGCACCTAATGCCAAGCACCTTAAAACTGTGTCCTCTCATGTTAGCCATTTCAGCCCTGGGAAAAAAGCCTCTGGCTATCCACATGATCAATGCCTCTCATCATTTTAAACAACTCTATCAGGTCACCTCTCATCTTCCGTCACTCCAAGGAGAAAAGGCCGAGTTCAATCAACCTATTCTCATAAGGCATGCTCCCCGATCCAGGCAACATCTCTGTAAATCTCCTCTGCACCCTTTCTAGGGTTTCCACATCCTTCCTGTAGTGAGGTGACCAAAAATAAGCACAGTACTCCAAGGGGGGTCTGACCAGGGTCCTATACAGCTGCAGCATTACCTCTTGACTCCTAATTTCAATCATGTGGTTAATTAAGGCCAATGCATCATATGCCATCTTAACCACAGAGTCAACCTGAGTAGCTGCTTTGAGTGTTCTATTGACTCAGACCCCAGGATCCCTCTGATCCTCCACACTGCCAAGAGTCTTACTGTTAATACTATATTCTACCATTATGAGTGTTCTATTGACTCGGACCCCAAGATCCCTCTGATCCTCCACACTGCCAAGAGTCTGACTGTTAATACTATATTCTATCATTATATTTGACCTACCAAAATAAACAACCTCACACTTATCTGGGTCGAACTCCATCTCCCACTTCTCAGCCCAGCTTTGCATCCTATCGATGTGCCACTGTAAACTCTGACATCCCTCCACACTATCCACAACATCCCCAACCTTTTTGTCATCAGCAAATCTACTAATCCATCCCTCCACTTTCTCAGCCAGGTCACTTATAAAAATCACGAAGAGACGGGGTCCTAGAACAGATCCTTGAGACACACCACAGGACAACAATCTCCATGCTGAATAGGACCCGTCTACAACCACACTTTGCCTTCTGTGGGCCAGCCAATTCTGAATCCACAAAACAATGTCCCCTTGGATCCCATACCTCCTTACTCTCTCAATAATCCTTGCATGGAGTACTTTAGCAAATGCCTTGCTGAAATCCATATGCACTACATCTACTGCTCTACCTTCATCAATGCGTTTAGTCACAGCCTCAAAATATTCAATCAGGGTCATAAGGCACGACTTGCCTTTGACTAAGTCATGCTGATTATTCCAAACCATACAATACCTGTCCAAATGTTCATAAATCCCACCTCTCAGGATCTTCTTCATCAACTTACCAACCATTGAAGTAGGACTCACTGGTCTATAAATTCTTGGGCTATTTCAACTCCCTTTCTTGAATAAGGGAACAACACCCGCAACCCTGCAATCCTCTGGAACTTCTCTTATCCCCATTGATGATGCAAAGATGATGCATGATGCAAAGAGTCTCAGCAATCTTGTCCCTCACCACCCACAGTAACCTGGGATACATCTCGTTCAGTCCTGGTGACGTATTGAACTTGATGCTTTCCAAAAGTTCCAGCACATCTTCTTTCTTAATATCTATATGCCCACGCTTTTCAGTCCGCTGTAAGTCATCCCTACAATCACCAAGATCATTTTTCATAGTGAATACTGAAGCAAAGTATTCATTAAGTAGCTCTGTAATCTCCTCCGGTTCCAGACACATTTTCCACTGTCACATTTGATTGGTCCTATTCTCTCAGGTCTTATCCTCTTGCTCTTCACATACTTGTAGAATGCCTTGGGGTTTTCCTTAATCCTGTCCAACAAGGCCTCTCATGGCCCCTTCTGGCTCTCCTAATTTTATTCTTAAGCTTCTTCCTGCTAGCCTTATAATCTTCTGGATCTCTATCACTACGTAGTTTTCTAAAACTATCGTAAACTTTTCTTTTCTTTTTGACTAGACTTACAACCGTCTTTGTACACCATGGTTCTGTACCCTACCATCCTTTTGCTGTCTCCACGCATAACTCCACGCAAATAACCCCTGAATATTTGTCTCATTTCTCTCGTACATTTTCCTAAGAACATCTGTTTCCAATTTGTTCTTCCAAATACTTGCCTGATAGCCTCATATTTCCCTTAACTCCAACTAAACACTTCCCTGTCTTGTATGTTCCTCTCCCTCTCCAATTCTATGGTAAAGGAGATTGAATTGTGATCACTATCTCCAAAATGCTCTCTCACTGGGAGATCTGACACCTGACCAGGTTCATTTCCCAACACCAGATCAAGTACAGCCTCTCCTCTTGTAGGCTCATCTCAATATTGTATCAGGAAACCTTCCTGAATACACCTAACAAACTCCACCCAATCTAATCCCACTGCTCTACGGAGATGCCAATCAATATTTGGGAAATTAAAATCTCCTACCACAACAACCCTGTTATTATTACACCTTTCCAGAATCTGTCTCCCAATATGCTCCTCAATGTTCCTGTTACTATTGGGTGGTCTATAAAACACCCAGTAGAGTTATTGACCCCTTCCTATTCCGAACTTCCACCCACGGACACTCAGTAGACAATCCCTCCATGACTTCCTCCTTTTCTGCAGCCGTGACACTATCTCTGATCAGCAGTGCCATGCCCCCACGTCTTTTGCCGTCCTCCCTGTTCTTTCTGAAACATCTATAGCCTGGCACTCTAAGTAACCATTCCTGTCCCTGAACCATCCAAATCCCTGTAATGGCCGCAACATCACAGCTCCATGTACTGATCCATGTTCTAGCTCATCCGCATTGTTCATAATACTCATTGCATTAAAATAGAAGCATCTCAAACCATTGGTCAGCACATCTCTTTTCTATCACCTGCCTATCTTCCCTCTCGCACTGTCTATAAGCTTTCTCTATTTGTGAGCCAACCAACCCTTCCTCCATCTCTTCAGTTCAGTTCCCACTCCCCAACAATTCTAGTTTAAACTCTCCTCAATTGCCTAAACAAACCTCGCAGCCAGGATATTGGTCCCCCTGATTCAAGTGGAACCCGTCCACTTCACATGGAGAACATCAAAAACAGCAAACAAGGTTGGAACAGCTGCAGGCGAATCCTTCTCAACTGGAAGGGGTTGTGTTGGTCCCTGGTTGGTTGTGATGGAGCAGGTGACGGGACAGTTGATGCACTTGCTACAGTTGTGGAATAACGTACCAGGGACACGAGGCATGGATGCGGACTGGTGACTAAATCAGGGAGGCACAGAGAGTTTTCACTGCAAAGAGCAGAAAGGTGGGTGACTGATTGTGGGATTGAATTGAAGTTGTTGGAAATGGTGATGGATCTCTTTGTGTTCTAGGGCAAGGTTGGAGGGACATAAAATGGAGGTAACACGTGGATTTCTGTGTCTCTGGAACCATGGGCCAGCAAGTTTAGATAGATCATTGGTAAGATGTTGGAGTCAATAATCAAAGAGGAAATAGGAAATGTATTAAGGCTGAATATAATCAAAACCAGTCAGTGTGGTTTTATGAAAGGTGAATCAGGTTTGACGAATTTGCTCAAAGCAAATGGGTAGTCTATAGAGGAAAACCTGCAGATATAGTGTATTCCAATTTCCAAAAAAGAGCATTTGACAAGTTGTGTAAATTAAAACCTCGTGGTGTCAGAGAGAATCCATTAGCATGGATTGAAAACTAACCATCACATGGAAAACAGCCAGTTGAAATAATGGGCCTTCTTCAGACTGGAAAGGGTTAACAACGGGCTCATTTCATGGCCTAACATAGTTCATTATTATCAAATGGAAGAGAGTGGTGAGAGTAGTACCAGCGGGATGGGTGTGTTCTGCTGTATGAATCACAAAGTAGTGAGCACCTCCAACGGTAGTTATGGAAATAAACAGCATGTTAGCCATTTCTTTTGTAATAGGGTTAGAGTTCAAAAATAGGGTGGTTGTCTTTCAATTACATAATTTATAACCCTGTCTACTGTTTGACCTAACACTGCCACGTGGAGAATGATTGTGTCTACAAAGGCTGACTGACCATATGCATTCCTGGCAAAAGAGATCTCACCTTCAGCTATCCTTCAATGTGGCCGCAAAAGTAGTCATCATAGTGGAAGTAGTATTGTGTGAGGGTTTGAATTATTGAAAGAGGGACAGCAAATAAAGTAAGCAACATATACAAAATTCACAGAGGGCAATAGTCAAGGATTGAAATGAATGGTGGAGAAGCCAGATTAAGATGACTGGGTGGGGCGGGGTAGGGCAGGAGGTCTGGCATAGTTCAAGTTCACAGGTAATATGTTACACTAGATGGGGGAGAAGATGGGTGGGAGAATGGTTGAAATCAAAAGCTGTAAGGTGATAGATGGAAGAGGTAAAGGGAATCTAATTGGAGAGGGCTGTGGACCACGGAAGAAAGGGAATTAGGAGTGAAACCGAAGGAGGTGATGCATAATTGAGTAGAAGTTAAGTGTTGAGAGGGTAACCAGAGCGGGCATTGGAACAAAAAGGAAAGAAGGGGGAGAAGAAAATTTCCCTAAGCTAGAAGAATCGATTTTCATGCCATCAGGTTGTGCATATTGGTATCATAGTCAAGATGGATGAGATAGTTTCCCTAAGCTAGAAGAATCGATTTTCATGCCATCAGGTTGTGCATATCGGTATCATAGTCAATATGGATGAGATAGTTTCTGAGTCCTGCCAACACTTTGATGCCACAGTGAGATCACATCACTTTCTTACGAACTCCAGAGTGTACCAACCAATCTTCCTCAGCCTCTCCTCGCCACAACTCTTCATCCCAGCAATCAGTTGGTTGCTTTGAATGGTGTTGCTGAGAGATACCTTCCTTGGGGTGTTCCAGATATGGCTATTCTCTGTCCCTGAAAAGCTGCAGAACTTCAATAAGGGGCCACACATAGTCATAGTCATAGTCATACTTTATTGATCCTGGGGGAAATTGGTTTTCGTTACAGTTGCACCATAAATAATAGAGTAATAAAACCATAAATAGTTAAATAGTAATATGTAAATTATGCCAGTAAGTTATGAAATAAGTCCAGGACCAGTCTATTTGCTCAGGGTGTCTGACCCTCTAAGGGAGGAGTTGTAAAGTTTGATGGCCACAGGCAGGAATGACTTCCTATGACGCTCTGTGTTGCATCTCAGTGGAATGAGTCTCTGGCTGAATGTACTCCTGTGCCCAACCAGTACCTTATGTAGTGGATGGGAGGCATTGTCCAAGATGGCATGCAACTTGGACAGCATCTTCTTTTCAGACACCACCATGATAGAGTCCAGTTCCATCCCCACAACATCACTGGCCTTACAAATGAGTTTGTTGATTCTGTTGGTGTCTGCTACCCTCAGCCTGCTGCCCCAGCACACAACAGCAAACATGATAGCACTGGACACCACAGACTCATAGAACATCCTTTGCATTGTCCGGCAGATGTTAAAGGACCTCAGTCTCCTCAGGAAATAGAGACGGCTCTGACCCTTCTTGTAGATAGCCTCAGTGTTCTTTGACCAGTCCAGTTTATTGTCAATTCGTATCTCCAGGTATTTGTAATCCTCCACCATGTTCACACTGACCCCCTGCATGGAAACAGGGGTCACTGGTACCTTAGCTGTCCTCAGGTCTACCACCAGCTCCTTAGTCTTTTTTACATTAAGCTGCAGATAATTCTGCTCACACCATGTGACGAAGTTTCCTACCGTAGCCCTGTACTCAGCCTCATCTCCCTTGCTGATGCATCCAACTATGGCTGAGTCATCCGAAAACTTTTGAAGATGACGTTTCGCTGCCTGACTTCCCACTGGACCAGAGATTCGCTTCATGAACCAATTCTCCCAATTTCAACAACACAGCATCATTGACCAGTTTCTCACCGTCTGAAATGTATTTTATTTCTTATTTCTGCTCCCAGGGCGAAAACATGCATGCTCACACGCACCTATCCTCAACCATGTACGGACAACATTGCCCTCGCCTGGCGGACCACGTTCACTAGGAGATAAGAGCTAGCCCTCCGATTGACAGCTGAGCGGACCAATAGATGCGCTAGTTAGAGCTTCCTGGTTTATCTGCGCAACTGCTGGTGGTGTGGAGGAATTTAAGCAAGGACCGCCATGAGGGGTCCAGAAGAAGTGTTTTAGCCCGAAACTTTGATGTCGCTTGACCTGCTGAGTTTCTCCGGCATTCTGTGTATGTTGCGTTGGAGGATATGGAACCGCTGAAGTTGGCCGGATCTCGGATTTTGCGACCCGTTCTCAGTTCTTTCAGAACCTGTTCCAGTGCTATTTACCGCATGTGTCCCTGCATTGTTTGGGTATTTTCTCTCATCTTGTGCTTCTGTTGTACAGTTCGCGGTCTGTTTTTCCGACCAATCTTCTGTGTCTACCAGTGGTGCTTCTCGCAAACCCGCTGCTGTCAAGGTGGGATATACTACTGGAAGGTCGGGCGGGAGTAATGTCAATGAGGGGTGACCTCACTGAAGAATCATAGGCACTAGGAGCACAGGACAGGGGGCATGTGATGATGATTCCCTCAGTGGAGGAGTCTCAATCTAGGGGTCAGAGTACGCGGTCAGGGGAGGGGTGTGTCATTCCAGACAGATAGGTGAGAAAATCTGGCGGAGGGCGTGGAATACCAGAAATACTCTCCCTGCTGAAAGGTGGAGGATGAGTCATCGTGGTGTTTAAAGAGGAGGGATGTGAATGTTTGGAACATTCGGGGGATTGAATGTGATGAGGACCTGGGACGGAAGGACAGGAAGGTAGGGTGAAATGGATGGCGAATCGGGTTAGAGAGACTGAGTGCTCGTATGGCCTTCTCGTGCTTTTATCAAGTGAGAGGGTACAGGAGGAGCTGGGTTGTTATTGGTCAAGTGAAGAGGAGTGTGATTACAAAATCAGAATCGGGTTTATTATCACCGGCATGTGAGGTGAAATCGGTTAACTTAGCAGTAGCAGTTCAATGCAATACATGATCCAGCAGGAAAAAAAACTAATATTAATAAAATAAAAATGATAATAATAATAATTAAACAAGTAGTGTATGAAAGAAGGTGACGACAACTTGTATTTTTTTTTACCAGTGGCGTGTTATGGTCAGGGGAAAATCCATCACAACATTTTGAAAAAACTGAACATTACTGAAAAACCAGGGGCTCCACTTGTTCTCTTTGTCTACAAAGTGTCCCGTGAAATTGAGGATCTCCGCAACGCTCTGCAGTGGATTGAAGGTAGGATCTTGATTCGAGCTTCTGGAGAGTTCAGTGTCTCTTTGCCCTATAGTAACATCCATGTGTCCCCAGTGCAGCACTGGAGTGCCCTGTTTTCTCTTCTCTCTTGATTGAACGGAATACCCCATTGTTTATAGCCATCTGAGTTATTCCAGGTCTACCTGGCCAGTGCTTATCCCAGATCCAACACTTCAGTGAGTTTTGGTAGACATCCTGGGATGAAACTGGAGAGACCTTTACCAGAAGCACAGTCAAAATAAACCAAATGTGTCAGCGTCTGGTGGAAGATACCTTGAGGCAAGATTCATTACCAACAGTGAATTATGATCTAAAATATGCTTTCTGGAAGGACAGTAGAAGGATATTTAAGAGAAACTGCCAGAATTACAAGTGCACATGATGAACGCTGGCAGGCAGAGGGAACAGACAGTCCAGTCAAAGGTATATTGTTGTCTAAATGGAGTCAGACAGCAAATGAGTGAAGAACAGAATGACTTCTGTATTCTAGTGCATGAAGCATAAACATTCGTGGTGGGTCCAACAAGTAGTTAAGATGGCAAGTACTACATTGGACATTTCTGCAAGTGAGCTGGAGTTTAATAACAGTGTGAGTTCATTGTTTTCGCATAGGGTACTAGTGGGGACACACTTGGAACATTGTGCACAGATTGGTCATCCCACCTAACATAAGGACTAGAGTAGTATCAGAAAGAGATTCACCAAGTGTCAGGCTTTCTCCAAATATGTCCAATATTGCAGAAATGTACAATAAAGCACTTGCCATCTTAATTACATGTTGGGCTTGCCACCAAAGTTTGCGTTTCATGCACTAGAATGGAGGTCTTTCTGTTCTTCATTCATTTGCAGTCTGACTCCATTTAGACCAAAATCATGCAGGTAGAGTTCAGTCTCCACCCAGCCAACAGGATTCACCTGCTGCTTGAGCTATGCTCATCCCCTGCAACCTGTTTAACTGCAGTTCTCATCCACTGTCCTTGTTCACTCTTGAGCAAGCCAGTCTCAAACAGTTGAACCTAGGTTTCATTCCTCCTGCTGAAAGTTTACTCTGTAGCCTGTTGGGATTAGTTTCTGTTCTCTTTTGTTTTGTGGCCCCTCATGGATTGATATTTTGTGTTCTGTTATTAAATTATTGCTCACCGCTGAATCTTCTCTGCTACTCAGCTTTTGAGTCAAGCCTCCTCTACATGTGCTGACATCAAGCTCATTGCAAGAATGAGTAGATTGTCCTCTCAAGATAGCCTGCACTCTTTGTATTTGTATTCCTTGAGGTTCAGAGGCTCACATTCTGAAGCATGAATCACAAAGAAGTAGTTACGATGGCAGTGCATTGCTAAGAGGCCTTTGTACCGTTGTACAGGTCTGTTAATCAGGACAAACCTGCAACACTGTGTACAGATTTGGTCCCCTCACCTAAAATAATGATTTGGGGCATCCAAAGGAGATCTGCCAGGCTGCTTATGGAGATAATCCTCTGGGTCTGTATTCTGTGGAGTTTAGAGCCATGAGGGTATAAGATCCTGAGAAGGCTTGGCATTGAGACATTTCCACCAACAGCAGTGTAATCAATAAAGAATCTTCCAGCTCAGTGGAAATCAATGGCCTGTGGGAAGTACAGACCAGGAGAATCTCAGGTTGTGTATCCTTGAGCAGCCCAGGTGCAGTAAACTGATTTTTGGGGTGAGCAACTGTGGAAAAATGTTTGGCACACACTGGAGTTTAGATGAAAGAGATAAAGTCTCACTGAGGTATCTAAAAGTTGGTAGACAATAGGTGAGGGAGGAGTGGGTAGGAGGGCTGGGGAAGTTGGAGTGGGGTTAATACAGTTAGGCCGAAAAGGTCAGCCTCCTGGTTTGATATTTCTTTTGTAGGATTGAATTTAGGAAAAGGGATAGTTTATATGTAAAAGCTCAAGGTTAAACAACTTAACTGTGGTTTGTTTAAAAATAGGCAGTCAAAGGACGAGAAGACATGACATCTGTACTGTGATTTTTCTGGAAAAGTCTTCGGATAAACAGAAGGTGCCGATGGAAGTTGCTCACCAGGGAATGTTTGCTGATAACACTGTAGTTGTGCGAATTCTCTGGGAACAGTGGAATTCATCTGCTAAGATTCATCATTGTCCCAATAACAGGGACGCAATGGCCAAAGTCAAAAAGAGGATCATGGAGTGTAAAGTTGAATAAACATTTGAAAGCAAACCTCAGTGTTTATTAAAACCCAATGTGTGATGTGTACACTAGATGGTGATGATGCCCTTAGCCTCCTGCATTGTCTCTCGGAGCATTGTAGTTATGGGTTTGACAGGTGATGTTGAGTATCCTAGAGGAATTGCTACAGGTCAGTGCACAGGCTGGTCATGTGATCCTGTGACCACTCCCTCCTTTGGCATTATGGGTAGTCTTCCATCTCATTGTTCTAAAGGTGACCGTGGAAGTCATGATTGGTGTAAAAAATCATGTCCATTGGAAAGTACAAGTGCGGATCTCACTTGATCTGGTCTATAGGTTGCTTGCCAATTCTTTACTGTGCTCTGTACTGGCTAGGGAAAGCATTTAGTTCAGCAGAGAGAGACACTGTCAGTGACTGTCGCATCTGTCAGTGTGTTTAAAGATCCAGTTACATTCCGGCTCTCCATTGTATGTTCCTGTGGCCATATCCACAGATGATTGGCTTCCCAAATATTACATTCCTTTTGGAACTGGATATCGACTCTGTCTAATCATTATTCCATGATCATGTCTTCACAACAGATCCAATGTTTCCCTGAGAAGTCGAGTGATACAGACTAGCCAGTGATTCCCTGTTTCCACTCTACTTCCCTATACTCAACCAACAATTGAGGAGATGGTTGTTTCAGACCGTATTCATATTTCATCACTAATGCTTACAAAACTTTGAGAAGTGGAGCAAGAACCACACTGCTTCCTTGTTAACTCTGTTCTTCAAATCCTGGCCTTTGACAATAATGATGCAATGGACTCATGAAAATTTGACTGTGTGGATTTGGGATTGGGTAGCTCACAGAGTGCAAAGCTGAGAGTAAATTGAGCAACTTCTCCCTGGGGTTCAGTGACTAGTGGTGCTGTGCAGGAGTCTGTTCTGATCCCATGCGCTTTCTGATTTTTATAAATAACTTGGATGAGTAAGTGGAGTAGGGTGTTATTGTCTTCGCAGGTAATGTGAAGGTTGAATTTGTTGTGGAAAGTAGAGAGTTGTGATCTGTTGCATCAGGACATAGACAGGATGGAGAGCTGGACAGAGAATTGCTAGATGGAGTTCAATCCAGAGAAGGACAGAGCGATACACCACTTTGGAAGGTTGAACTTGAAAGTAAAGTACGAGGTTAATAGCAGCACGTTTAGTGGTACGGATCTAGATGTACATGTCCACATGTCCCTCAAAGTTGGAGGCATCTATGCAAAGCTGAAATGGGTGGGATAGTTAAAGCAGTTAGTGTTGCGCTGACCTTCATTAAAATCAGAATCAGGTGTATATTCACTGACATACACTCCATAGCCACTTTATTAGTTCCACCTGAACACCTGCACATTAATGAAAATATCTCATCAAACAGTCACGTGGCAACAACTCAATGCATAAAATCATGTAGGCATGGCCAAGAGCTTCTCTTATTTTCCAGACCAAACATCGGAATGGATAATAAATGTGATCTAAGTAACTTTTACCAGATGGGGGGTTCGACTAGCTCAAACTGCTGATCTCCACAACAATTTCTAGAATTTACAAAAGATGGTTTGATGAAGAAAACATCCAGTGAACAGCAGTTCTGTGGGCAAAAGTGCCTTGTTAATGAGAGGGGTCAGAAGAGATCGACGAGACTTGTCCAAGCTTATAGGAGGGAAACAGTAACATAAATAAGCACATGTTACAACAGTGGTGCGCAGGAGAACATCGAACCTGAAGTGGATGGACTACAGCAGCACAAGATCACGAACATACACTCAGTGGCCATTTTAGTACGTACCTCCTAATATATTGTGAAATATTTTGTGGCAGCAGCACAGTGCAAGACATCAAAAAGTACAATAAACATACAATAACAAACAAATATCTATATACTGTATAAGTAAATAAATTAACTAATAAATAATTTAACAAACAAAAAATAATTGGTGAAATTTAGGAACAGACTTTTCCCCAATACTCTGATTAGTGTCCCCAAAACATTTGAGTGTGGGTAGTCAATATACTCTACACCATGCACCTATAGAAGTTGTGCACAGGGGAAATAGATTTTGTGTTATGTAGTTTCTTACACACAACACAACTTTTCACAGTGTGTGCGATATACCGTCTCAACGGCTGGTGCACTGCATAGAAACTATTAAGCAAACCTACAACTTGCAAAGATATTGTAGAAGCACCTTCCAGTGCAACCCTCCCCGCTCTCCACCTATTGGGAAGTGAAGAGCATCAGATGTCATCAGCATCTGCAGCAAATGTATCAAAACGCAGAATGTTACAAATACACAGCTGGTTGGGAATAGAAGCAGGATGCGCGTGGGAGTGATTTACTTTTTGAGTTCTACCGATACACTCTCAGTGGAGAAGACTTTTATTGTGTCCCCATTGTTTGCTGCTGCGACATTTCCCTGATTAGTAATGCAATTCCACCCCCTTACCTCCCTCTCTGTCTTTTCGTGGAGGTCCTGATTTTCAGCCTCTTTTCTCGCTCCTTATACTCACTGCGTTGGATGTCTTCCTCCCTATCAACCGATTGTCAAGGTCCGGATCGGGGTCCCTAAAAATTTACCTTGTTTATGTTACGATCCGGACCGTTGATTCCCTGTTTTCCCGTGTCCCTTGGCTTTGGTGATTAGAGGCAATTAACGCTCGGCTGAACCGGTAGTTTATAGTCTCCGGCTTTCAGCTGTTCAGTGTGGGAGTGTCTACAGAGGTGCGGTGTGCCGACGTTACCTGGCCGGAGCAAGCCTAGTCTCTGCTGAAGCGAGTACCGGCAATTCGCCCTTCCTCACCGGAGCAATCCTGTCCGGCTACCTCGCCGAAGTAAGCCTGCAAAATTTCCTCATCAAGTTGAGTCTGTTGGTTAACCCGCCGGAGAGAAACAGGAGCCGCTGTTTACTGTTCCTGGGCCGAGTCTAGAGCTTGCCACTACCCGGAGTATCCAAGTACCATGTCCAAGTCCTGGCTCTGGTGGCATCTGAGTACCAAGTCAAGTCCTGGCCCTGGTGGCTTCCTGGTTCTGAGTCAAGTCCTGGCCCTGGTGGTCTATGATTCCTGTCCTACCCCCCCTGTCTGAATCCCTTCTCTGCCCCTCTTGCCTCTATCCCTCGCCTGTGCTTTGGTCTAGTTCTATCACTAGAGCTTGATAGGTACTGTCTAGTGTGCTTTTGTGTTGGTCTTGTCTTGTCCTTGCCTCTGGGGTAAGTCAGGCTGTCTTGCTGTTGCCCCATGGGGGGGTCATGTGTCATGTTGTGTCTTGTCCTTGCCTCTGTGGGGTAAGTCAGGCTGTCTTGCCATTGCCCTGTGGGGGGGGGGTCATGCTCTGTCTTGTCCTTTCCTCTGGGGTAAGTCAGGCTGTCTTGCTGTTGCTGTGTGGAGGGTCATGAGTCCTGGCCCTATGTCCTGTACCCAAGGAGGGGTCCTGACTCTGTTCTGTGTATGTGCCCATGGTTGCATGTACCTGCTCTCCTGAGACTGAGGCTCTGTTTTCCATGTTCCTCCTCTCCCTAGCCCATGTCATGTCCATGCCTGGTTGTGGGGTTTGAGCCTGAGGCAAGACCCAGGTGCTGGGTCCTTGACCAGTCTCGGGCTTGGAGTCCATACCCTAGCCTCTTCATGTCTCCTCTAGTTCTGGGAGCCAATTCTGAGTCCAAGCCCAAACCCTTGGTCCCAGCCTAGTTGTAGTCCTGAGTCCTTGTCTAGTTTGCTACTCCTGCTCCTGCCTGGCTCTCTTGGTATCAAACAATAAACTAAATCTAAATAATCTCACAAGATGTGTCTTGCATTTGGGTCCACCCTTGCTCCCAATGCCCTGCCATTGTGACACTGATGTCACTGAGAGTCTTTAGCAGCTTTTCCAACTCATCCTTAGCCCTGGTGCTCAGAGGGCAACAGATCATCTTGGCGTCCCTTCTGCAGCCCCTAACACTGGAATCAGGGAATATAAAAGTCTCTGCCCACCCACAGTCACAAGTAATCAAACAGTACTTTCACTCTGACACAGACCAGACAAACCAGTTTAATGTAGATAAATATGAGTTTAAAAAGGCAAACATGAGGAAAGCTGCAGATGCTGGAAGTGAAAGCAACACACATCAAAGTCGTTGGTGAACGCAGCAGGCCAGGCAGCATCTCTAGGAAGAGATACAATCGATGTTTTGGGCCGAGACCCTTCGTCAGGACTAACTGAAGGAAGAGTGAGTGAGAGAGATTTGACAGTGGGAGGAGGAGGGGTATCCAAAATGATAGGAGAAGACAGGAGGGGGAGGGATGGAGCCAAGAGCTGGACAGTTGATTTGCAAAAGGGATCTGAGAGGATCATGGGACAGGAAGCGCAGGGAGAAAAAAAGGGGCGGGGGGGACCCAGAGGATAGGCAAGGGGTATAGTGAGAGGGACAGAGGGAGAAAAAGGAGAGAGAGAGAGAGAAAAAAAGAATGTGTGTGTGTGTATATAAATAAATAACTGATGGGGTACGAGGGGAAGGTGGGGCATTAGCAGATGTTTGAGAAGTCAATGTTCATGCCATCAGGTTGGAGGCTACCGGTTATCCACTTTGGTGGCAAGAACAGGAAGGCAGATTACTATTTGAATGGTGTCAAGTTAGGAAAAGGGGAAGTACAACGAAATCTAGGTGTCCTTGTTCATCAGTCACTGAAAGTAAGCATGCATGTACAGCAGGCAGCCGAAGAAAGCTAATGGCACGTTGGCCTTCATAACAAGGGGAGTTGAGTATAGAAGCAAAAAGGTCCTTCTGCAGTTGTACAGGGCCCTGGTGAGACCACACCTGGCGTATAGTGTACAGTTTTGGTCTCCAAATTTGAGGAAGGACATTCTTGCTATTGAGGGAGTGCAGCGTACGTTCACGAGGTTAATTTCCGGTATGGCGGGACTGTCATATCTTGAAAGATTGGAGCGACTGGGCTTGTATACACTAGAATTTAGAAGGATTAGAGGGGATCTGATTGAAACATTTCAGATTATTAAGGGAGTGGACACACTCGAGGCAGGAAACAAGTTTTCGATGTTCGGGGAGTCCAGAACGAAAGGCCACAATTTCAGAATAAGGGGTAGGCCATTTAGCACTGAGTTGAGGAAAAACTTTTCCATCCAGAGAGTAGTGGATCTGTGGACTGCTGTGCCTCAGAAGGCAGTGGAGGCCAATTCTCCGGATGCTTTCAAGAAAGAGTTAGATAGAACTCAATGATAGTGCAGTCAAGGGATGTGGGGAGAAGGCAGGAACGGGGCACTGATTGCGAATGATCAGCCATGATCACAGTGAATGGCGGTGCTGGCTCGAATGGCCTACTCCTGCACCTATTGTCTATTGTCTATAACCCAGACGTCACCCCTCCCATATGGAAAAGCAATCCCAGAAGCACCTGACCAACGGTGGGGGTGGTGTCCTCAGTAACCCTGTCTCCACTGCTAAGGATTCAACGTTACGGTAGCGCGGCGCGATTACAGCTCGGAGTTCAAACCCGGCATCCCCTATCAGAATCTTGTATGACATTCCCGTGGAACGAGTGGTTTCTTCCAAGTTCTCCTGTTTCCTCACACAGTCTAAAGGCGTACAGGTTGGAAGGTTAATTGGTCATAGTAAATTGATTAGGTTGGAGTGAAATCGAGGGTAACTGGGCGGCGTGGTTCGAAGGACCGGAGGAACTAATCTACGCTGTATCTCTAAACAGACAAATCAATCCTCCAGCATAGCATTCCTTCGGTGCTGTTCCCGCAAAGACTGCAGTTTCGGCTTCTGCAGCGGAAGCAAAGAGAACCTCTGATCAGCAATGCCCAGGACCGGGTTGTGTGTTTGGAGGAAACAATATATATTCCATTCATAGACTTACTGGAGGAAGTGACGCATGATGCTGGAGGGTGACAGGGAAAGGACTCGGTGTGCCGTTGCAGGAGGGGCTCGCAGAGATGAAGAAGTCTGAAAGGACTGTGGGGGGGGGGGTTCATAAGGATGCGGAGGAGTGTAGGGGTTTGTGGAATTCATAGATACAGGCAATGGTTTAAGGGCCGAATGCGTGGTATTAAAGGAGAGGTGTAGAGGCTTGTAGGGTTGACGGAGATGATGTTGTGGGTTCTTCGTTCTAGAGGGGGTTATGGAGACAGGGAAGGATGATACATGGACAACAGATAAATCGCTGCTGGTAAAGGCAGAGGGCTGGGAATTTTCAGCGTCATTGGGGACAGAAACAGAAGTTTTGGGTTACGCAATTAAACTTTTAGCGAAACTTCAACTGCGGGCAGGCAGAGGGTTATATTCATCGAACAGCACCATCGCACCGAGCTCACCTTTCTCTTAACTGTTCAATGCCCCAACTCCAGTCAATACCGGCTGGCAGAGACACATCGAGGGCTGAAAAGGGATACATGGAGGGTCGAGTTCAGTCACTGTTGGCAAAGTCAGACTGTCAAAATGGCCGGATAGAGCTAATGGGTCATGCTGATGAACTTTCAGAAACAAACAGAACCTGTGTACCTGCCTTTGGGAGTACCGATACAGGTTTATCAAGTCATCATCTTAATTTTATGAGGCTGTGTATGTAATAATTTTCGTGCCAAAGATAAATATAGGCCGCAAAAGAGTTTTACCAAGATCATTCTCTGGACCTTCCCTGAGACAGACAACACGTGCTAATTTTCATCGATAATGACAGGGCAAATTACAGGAGTCACATTACTTTTTTTTATTATCCATCAGTAGTGAAGCAGGGGGCTGGAACAGAGAACCCAAGACACTTACAGCGCAATATATGTGATCAAACGCCATTTTTCAGGATGAGTATCCACATTTCGGTTCAGTTGTCTAAGCCTCTCAGAATCTGAACAGTTGTCTTCATTGATGTTTAGAGTAGGCCAGGGAAGCGGTGAGCAGAGGCAGCATTTCTGGCTGGGTCTACACGGCAGATTCTCCATACACTGGGTGGGCCAGGTGATAACGGACCCCCACCTGCAGGAATTCCTGGAATGGGAAACACAGCTGGGCTCCATCAATTGTTCACAGGTTTGCATTCCCCCTTGCAGGACTGACAGCGTAGTGCAGGGACACTGCAGTGGTGTGTGAGAACACCGAGATAATGCACACGTTCCTCCAAACCTGCCCACTGGCACAGATGGAGATCAGCATCAGAATCCGGTTTATTATCACTGGCATGTGTCGTGGAATTTGTTAACTTAGCAGCAACAGTCTAATGCAATACATAATAATAAGGTCATACAGAAATATACAGAACCCCGGGATCCTGTCCAGTGGGACAGTGGAAAGTGGATGTGTTATGTTAACCTTGTAAAGCACCTTGGTCAGACAACTCTTGAGAGACTACATGGTTGGTCATTAAAGATTCACAATGAGAGGCCATCCCACAGAAACACTGAAAGCAATTGGATTGGAACAACAAAGTGTCCAAGGAAACAGAGTGGGTGTTGGTCCACAATCCAGGGCTTTGCAGCCTTTCTGAAGAAATGTAGATTGATCTCAACATTAACCTCAACCATCTGCTAAACTTGGAGCAGTTCTGCCCGTTGAGAACTATTTAGCATGTGGAAGGAGAATGGAAATAGGGAATCCCTAGTTACTCCGTGTCATTTTAGCTCTCAGGAAAATGCTCGGTTTAGTTGTGAGCACAATATCACAAAGTCGCCCACTTTCCAGGAGAATAGTGTTCTACTTGGTAAACATGTTCCCTGAGGATTTCATGACCACAGCACCATAGGGACAGTGGAATGCAACTTGATCTTTAATGCACTGACAAATGTGACAGGCACTGACGGTGCCCCTCTCAAGGGCTGAACTGAATGGCCACTTCAGAGCACGGTGAGGATTCGAACCCTGTGGACCAGGGTTCACTTACATACTACAGCAGGTGAGGTCAGCATTTGTACTTTCTGAAGCATATCACTGAACCAGGTGAGTCTTTACTAATCGATACCTTCACTACTACCTTCAGGGTTATAGTGAGACTAATCAGACAGGATGGGGACGACCACTCACAATGTCGCAAGTATCCGGGATTACATGACAAGCTCTAGCCAAAAGTATTCAATATATCCTTTCAAATACACAACTCCATCGCCCAGAGAGACAAAAGCGGGGTAGGGGGGCTTAAAGGATCATCATCACCTCCACAGCAAGCACTGTAAATATTAAATGTTCTGAGGTTTCTTTTGAAACTACTCACTCTGCCACTCCATAATCCTCTGTTTGACCTTGTCCACCGCCTCTCGGTTACTAGAATTTTTCTGAGCCCTGGCAGGTGAATTCCATGGCTGCTGCCAAAGAATTCACACAATGAAACAGTTAGTATTGGAAAATGCAAATGCATGCATTGTATTTTCTATGTATTACAGTATTTACTCAACAGTATTTACTCAAATGCACACATTGTATTTTCTATATTTACTATGTAACCACTGCTAGCTCAGTAGAAGGTATTCACTATGTAGCCATGACTTTTGACCTATTCACTATTAATTCATGAAGAGAACTAGAATGAAACCAAGTAGAAAGATAACAGTGGCGAATAAGGTGATGAAATATGTGGCAGTATGTCAACGCAAGACTAATTTAGAAATAACTGTGGTTAGGGATGAGAGGACATATGGTCTAAAATGTAAACTATGACATAATTAAGTTGGGGAGTAAAACAATAGTGGAAAGTCGAGAGCGGATATATTGATGATATGTAATCACAGGTCGACTGGATATGGTAATATAGCTGTAAGGGGGTTTCGATTTTTATGTTACTGCGGAGGCTAATTAAAATGGCGTTTTTGTTATGTTAATCTGGGGAATGCGGCTTTGTTGTGCTTTAACGCTGAGAAAGTTTGCGCTAGCAGCTTATTGTGGTTTAGAGGGTGATAAGAGGGTGCTATTAACCAATTGGGATAGTTGCTATGGTTTTGGTGTATTTGAAGATACTGTATGCGCGGGGTTTTGGGGCAGAAGGCGGGAGAGCGAGACAGAGGATGGACCAGGTGCTGTGAGTCCGCTAACGGGGTCGGACCCCGAGCGGGACGTTCGGCGAGGAGACGGAGACGGACTCGTGTGGAGCGTCTGGTCGACCACCGTTGTTGGTCCCAGCCGGCCGGTCGAGGTGGTCCGAGGGGGTCGCAGGGTGAAGAAGAAGGTCCTTGAGCTCCAACGGTTTTTGTGCACGAAGAGATTGAACTTTGATAAGTGTGGCGCCTTTTATTTTCCTTTTATATTTTATTCTCTTTTAATTATATAGTTCCAGTAATATCTATAAACTGTAAATCATTTAATTGCATCTGGTGTAATGTCTGCTATTTGTGCGGAGTGGGGTACCTCACACAGCATACGAATTACCCAGTTTGGCGGGGCCGAGGCTGTTTCCCTAGACGACAGCGAGCCCAGCGACCCTGAGGGTGGCCAGGGGGGCTGCATAGCTAAGATAAGAAAATTGCTATAAGAATGCTGTACACAAGCCTCGACGGGCAGTCAGCTACTAGCTTTTTGATTGTCTCAGCTTTGATTTGCAAATTAAAGTTTAAAACGTCTTGACGGGTTTTCTGCGTCTCCTTGTCGTTTGTGAGAAACGAGAAACCACGACAAAATTGGCGTCACGAACAGGATCGGATAGAGACCCACGAGGAAGGGAACGGCAGACTGGGACGCTTCCCGGTCCCTCGGGGCTAACAGAATTAAGGGTGCACCCAAAAAGCAAAAAGGTGAGCGCTTTTTGCGAGAATTCACACTAAGAATTCTGTTGGTTTTGGGGGATCTCGGGGACTCAGAAGTGTGAAGCAACTGCCGAAGGGTCTCTCCTATCCCAAAGAATCTAGCAGAATTGGGGATAAAAGGAGGCTCAGAGGATTAATCAAGAGCACGGCAGTGGGGGTAAGTACGAATAAAGTAATAAGTGTACGGGATCTTTCTTTTTGTTAAATTTAAAATGGCGTCTTTGTTATGTTAATCTGGGGAATGCGGCTTTGTTGTGTTTTAACGTTGAAGAGAGTTTGCGCTAGCAGTTTGTTTAACTTTTAAAGTAGATAACCGCCTTCTATTAGCCAATGGGTGGTTACGTATCGTTTTGTTTTCGGATACCATGCTGCACGATATGACTGTGGACTGAGTTTTGGCGGGGAGTCGGAGGAGAGACGAGGAGGACCGCGGACGTGTGGAGAGGCTCCGGTCGATCACTCCGGGTGGTCCCGAGCCGTGAGTCGTCAGGAATTCGAATTGAGCTCCAACGGTAGCGCGCGAAGAACTTGGACTTTGATAAGTGTTGGCGCCTTTTTTTTCATTACTTTCCTCTCTGTATCAAATGTATATTAATATCATAGAATTAGTAATATCTATAAAGTGTATTTGTTAAAATTTACTGGGTGTGCTGGCTGCTGGTTGATGTTTGTGATTGATTCGGGCGGCGACTGACCCTGTGGGGAGTGTTGAGGCGGGTGCTGGGCGGGATTTCCCCTAGACATACACGAGCCAATATAACGGAACGTTACAAGTGGGGGCTATCGTCCTGGATTTGGACTTTTCGGGAAAGTTGTACTTGTCGTTGCGGTAACTGGTGTGAAGATGGATCGAGATAAGATTGTAAGTTGGTGTGAATTGGAGGAGGTACCGGTGAATCATGCGTGTGTGTTAAGTGGGGTCGATTATCGCATTCCGGCAGATGTACTGGTGCGAGGGTTGAGTTTGATTAAGGGTATCGGGCAGGTAGAACTTGTAGCTAGAAGGTGTGGGAAAGAACTGGAGTCCACCTGGATGTTGGTGCGGACGAGTGCCGACATCATGACATTGGAACTACCAGCGACAGTCCACGTCCCGGGGGAGGCGGGGCCGTGGGGTCTCCACACTCTCCCCGAGGACGCAAGTGAGGAGGTGCCGGAGGAGGAGGAGCTAGATGAGGCCACCGGCCGGGTGCCCGTAGCAAGACGTAGAGGTGTGGAGTGGGAAGGTTTGGCCAGGCCCCACCCCCATGGACTTGATGAGACTGCCGAGTTAACGGCTGCCATTACATCCCTGGCGAGAAGGGTTGAGGGATACGGCCCGAAGCTGAGAATTTTCTCGGGAGCCAGGCCCACCCCGGAAGGGGAGAATGACTATGATATCCCAATTGTTAGAGGTGTGGCCAGTTTCGGATGAGGAAAAGAGACAGCGATTGGTGGAAAGCTTAAGGGACGGGGCGGCCTGGGTGGTCCGCGATCTGAGAGCGGCACGCCCCTTGGCTTCCCTATCGGAGTGTTTGGACGCTTTGGAGGAAGTGTTTGGACTGTCAGGAAATCCCTGGCGGCATTTAGCGGAGTTTCAACGGATGGGGCAGAGAAGAGGGGAAAGGTCTCAGACTATGCGTTCAGGCTGGAAGGAAAGCTTACGGGGTTGCTGCGATGAGGGGTAGTGAGGGAGGACGAAGTGGCGAAGTTAAGGATGAATCAGGTATGTAGCAGTTCCCGGGAGGATGACAGGGTGGCTTGGAGTGTACGGCAGTCATTTAAGCGGAGCCCCCCTCCATCATTCGGACAGCTGATCCGAGAGGTACGGGCCGAGGAGTGTGCTTTGGGCCGACCAGGGGGCTCGGACCCTCAGGGACGGTCTTCAGCGGTTCAGGAGGTGGTAGCCGGGGTGAGACCAGAGAAATCCAAGGGGTCCCCGGGGGGCCGTGTCGGGAGGAGAGGCGGCGAGTAGTGGGTGCTATAACTGTGGGAGAGAGGGGCATTTCCGCCGGGAATGTGAGTGGCCGGGGGCGTGCTACTGCTGTGGGGAAGCTGGCCACTTGCGGAAGGATTGTGAGACGAGATGCGCCGAGGGGGGAGGGCCCCCGGGCCACCAAGAAGGGAGAGGTGTCGGGAAACTTAGGAGAGGCTCAGTGAGGGAACGGACTGGAGTCTCGGGAGGAACACGTTCCCAGAAGACAGCTATGGAACCCCAGAAAGAACAAGCCCAAATTCCCAATGGACTGGTGGGCCCCCGTTCCAGCGTGTCCTTACGGATAGAGGGAATCTTTGCGAAAGCCATCCTTCACACCGGGTCGCAGGTTTCCTTACTGTACCGGTCGTTCTACAACTAATATCTGAAACATTTGGCAGTAACTCCGTTTAACGCATTGGGGATTTGGGGCATAAGTGATGGTGATTACCCGTACGATGGGTACTTGTCAGTGAGATTGGAATTTTCGGAGGGAGATGTGGGAGTATCGGAAGCCTTTCAGACGCTGGTGTTGGTTTGTCCGGACCCGGTGGAGACCGGTGGTGCTGCCCTGTTGGTGGGGACTAACTCCCCTCTGGTGCGACGGCTCTTGGGAGCCTGTAAGAAGAAGGGGGGGAGAGAACTTTCTGGAGACCCTCTCGGTACACCCCGTGTTCCGAGCGGTGTACGAAGGAGTGAGTGACCCTCAGGGGCTGGATCCTGAGTGCAAACGAGGGACGGTGTGGTGCACTCAGGCGAGGCCTAAGGTGATACGGCCAGAGGTGGCGGCATTAGTGATGGGGACCCCCAGATTCCCCGGATTACCGCCGGGCGAGGCCCTGCTAGTAGACGCCCCCGACGACCTGGAAAGGGAGTCCCGGTTTCCGGCTGGGGCGCTGGTGAGACCTGAATTGCAGAGGCCCTCAGCTGTACAGGCACGGCGGATGGGGGTGATGATAAGGAACATAAAGGAGAGGGAGATCACCTTTAAGCACGGGATGCCCCTCGCGCACTTGTTCCCGGTGACGGTGATGTCCAGCGCCCCCGTGAGACCCAATGGGGGAGAGCTATTGGAGAACAGAGGGCTGACCGAGGAGGACTTTAATTTTAAAGACTTCCCTGTACCGCCGGCGTATAAGAGCAGGCTGGTGGAGAAGATGCTGAAGTTAGGGGATGTCTTTTCTCAGGGCGAGTTTGAGGTAGGATGTTCCAAGAGCACTCGGCACACTATCCGGGTGACAAATGACACCCCGTTTAGGGAGAGGTCGCGGCGGTTGGCCCCAGCAGATGTGGAAGATCTACGGCAGTTGAAAGACGCAGGGATTATTGCGGAGTCCCGAAGCCCCTATGCGTCTCCCCATAGTGGTGGCAAGGAAGAAAAATGGGAAGGTACGCATGTGTGTGAACTATAGGACCCTGAACCGGCGCACGGTCCCCGACCAGTATACGGTCCCGAGGGTGGAAGACGCATTGGCCTGTCTGAGTGGGGCGCAGTGGTTTAGTGTATTGGATTTGCGGAGTGAGTATTACCAGATTCCGATGAGTGAGACCGATAAAGAGAAGACGGCCTTTATCTGCCCCCTGGCATTTTTCCAGTTCGAACGAATGCCCCAAGGCATATCGGGGGCCCCAGCCACCTTCCAGCGGCTCATGGAGCGGACAGTGGGGGATATAAACCTGCTAGAGGTACTGGTGTACCTGGACGACCTGATAGTGTTTGGATCTACATTGGAGGAACATGAGGAGCGACTGCTGAAGGTGTGGAGTCCGCTGAAGGAGGAAGGATTAAAACTTTCCCTGGATAAATGTCAGTTCTGCAAGACGTCAGTCAGTTATGTCGGGCACATAATCTCGCGAAATGGAGTGGCCACCGACCCGGGTAAGATACCCGCAGTCACCACCTGGCCGAGACCTCAGAAGGTGAGCGCCTTACGCTCGTTTTTGGGGTTTTGCGGATATTACCAGCGATTCGTGAAAGGATATGCGAAAATGAGTCACCCATTAAGCCAGCTGTTGTGTGGTTATCCACCTGTGAGGAAGAGAGACCGAGGGCCGGAGGTAGGAGGATACTTGAACCCGGGAGAGCCTTTTGGATTGAGGTGGGATGCTTAACGTGAGGAGACGTTCCAATCTCTAAAAAGGGAGCTGATGCAGGCCCCAGTGTTGGCATTTGCTGATCTCCGGAAGCCGTATGTTCTACACACTGATGCCAGTCACGACGGTCTGGGGGCTGTTCTGTACCAGGAACAGGGAAACAGATTGAGGCCAGTGGCGTTTGTCAGTCGGAGTTTGTCGCCATCTGAGAGAAACTATCCCACTCACAAGCTGGAGTTCTTGGCGTTGAAATGGGCAGTCACAAGTTGAGTGACTACCTATATTGGGCCTGGTTTGAGGTGAGAACTGATAACAAACCCCTCACTTATATCCTGACCTCGGCGAAGCTGGACGCTACTGGGCACCGGTGGTTAGCAGCCTTGTCTGCCTATGAGTTCAGCCTGAAGTACCGCCCGGGGAGTCGGAACATCGATGCAGATGCCCTGTCTCGTCGGGCGTACGACGAGTCGGGCATGGCCGAGGAGTGGAAGAGTGTCCCCGCCCAGGGAGTAAAGGTCATGTGTTAAGTTGGGAGCGACGGGGAAGTAGGAGCACAGATGGGAACGGATCGGGCAGTGGATGAATTGGGGGCTGACGATGACGTGTTACCCACTGTTTACTGTAATGTGACTGCTCTGAGGAACAGGCAGCTGCCGGAGTTGAGCCCCCAGGAAGTAGAAGCGGCTCAGCATGATGACCCGAGCATTGGCACTATCTGGTACGCGGTTAGACAGGGTGATATGGGCCAGGTGGGAAGGCGAAACATGCCTCCGTTCCCCTACTACTGAAGGAGTGGCCCCGGTTGGAGCTGAAGAACCGCGTCCTGTACCGGGTCACGTCGCCTCCGGACCACCCCCGGCGCTGGCAACTGGTCATGCCTGAGAAGTATCGAAAGGCTGTGCTTCAGGCTCTACGTGATGATTCCGGGCACTTAGGGGTAGAGAAGACCTATGGATTAGTCAAGGACTGGTTTTACTGGCCCCGGATGAGGGGGGAAGTGGAAGAATACTGTAAGACCTGTAGCCGTTGCGTCAGGAGGAAGACCTTGCCTGCGCAGGCGGCTCCGTTATCCCACTTGCAGAGTGCGGGACCCATGGACCTGGTGTGTATGGATTTCCTGTCTATTGAGCCAGACACCAGCAACACCGCCAATGTCTTGGTCCTCACGGATCACTACACTAGATATGCGCAGGCTTTTCCTACCAAGGACCAGAAAGCGACTACAGTGGCGAAGGTGTTATGGGAGAAGTACCTTGTTCATTATGGCCTTCCCCAGCAGATCCACAGTGATCAGAGACAGGACTTCGAGAGCAGGCTTATCCATGAATTACTGGGTATGCTTGGGGTTGAGAAATCCAGAACCACCCCCTATCACCCACAGGGTGATCCTCAGCCCGAGAGGTTTAACTGGACCCTGCTGGACATGCTCGGCACCTTGGAGATTGGACAGAAGAGTAAGTGGAGTCAGCACGTTGCCCATTTGGTTCACTGTTACAATTGTACTCGCAATGATGCTACGGGGTACTCACCCTACTATCTGATGTTTGGACGGGAAGCGAGGTTGCCCATTGATCTGTGTTTTGGGACTGAAGCGGGGGAAATACCTTCGAAGCCATGTCTGAAGTATGTGTCCGATATGAGGAGAGAGTTGAGAAGGGCGTACGAGTTGGCTGAGGCGGCAGCCACCAAGCAGAACCAGCGGAATAAGAAGAGGTATGATCAGAAAGTAAAGTTCGTCCAGCTATTGCCCGGAGACCGAGTCCTTATCCGTAATTTAGGACTACAGGGTAAGCACAAGTTGGCGGACCGTTGGGCAGCCACCCCCTATGTGGTGGAGAGTTAGATGCCGAATCTCCCGGTTTACCGGGTGAGACCTGAGGGCGGCCAGGGGCCTGTCAAGGTACTCCATCGGAACCACCTGTTGCCTCTCAGTCGAGAGGTGAAGATGGACCCAGAGCCCGAATGGGAGTTTACTCCTAGTACGAGGACTATGAGAGGGCGCGGGGCGAGGGAAGAGCCCGCTGCGAAGAAAACCAGGCCGGTCCCCACCTCAAAAAGGGATACGTCATTGGAAGATGATGATTCGGACGTGTGGTACCTGCTTCCATTCGCTGATTCCCCGGTGCCGGGAGAAGAGACTCTTGGCCCTTCCGTCACTGAGTCAGGGGAACCGAGGGAGGGTGTTGCAGAGCCGCCTGTATTACAGCCGGAATTGGGGGAGGAGAGGGCGGAGGCAGAACCCGAGACAGAGGGCTCACAGGGGCAGAGGGATCCGGGTGAGGGGGAAGGCCCGACAGATAGGCCCGAGGGGTCAACTGGGGTGCCTGAACAGGGAGAGTCCGCAAAGGAAGTCCAGAGGCCTCAGAGGAGTAGGCATCTCCAGGAAAGACTAACTTATATAGCGCCAGGAGAGCAGGGTGTGATCTCTACTGCTCTGCAAAGTTATGTCACTGCTTTATGCACCTGGGTTGGGTTTTGTGTTTTACAAGGAGCACTGGTGAACTCTGTTAACGTCATGAGGGCATGACTTTTTGTGGTGGGGGGAGAGTGTACGGGGTCTTTCTTTTTGTTAAATTTAAAATGACGTCTTTGTTATGTTAATCTGGGGAATGTGGCTTTGTGTTTTAACACTGAAGAGAGTTTGCGCGAGCAGTTTGTTTTACTTTTAAAGTAGGTAACCGCCTTCTATTAGCCAATGGGTGGTTATGTATCGTTTTGTTTTCGGATACCATTCTGTACGATATGACTGTGGACTGAGTTTTGGCGGGGAGTCGGAGGAGAGACGAGGAGGACCGCGGACGTGCGGAGAGGCTCCGGTCGATCACTCAGGGTGGTCCCGAGCCGTGAGTCGACGGAATTCGGGAGGTTGTCTGAAGTCGAATTGAGCTCCAACAGTAGCGCGCGAAGAATTTAGACTTTGATAAGTGTTGGCGCCTTTTTTTTCATTACTTTCCTCTCTGTATCAAATGCGTATTAATGTCATAGAATTAGTAATATCTATAAAGTGTATTTGTTAAAATTTACTGGGTGTGCTGACTGATGATTGATGTTTGTGATTGATTCGGGCGACGACTGACTCTGTGGGGAGTGTTGTGGCAGGTGCTGGGTGGGATTTCCCCAAGACATATACGAGCCAATATAACTGAGCGTTACATAAGTTAAGTAAGAAGATTCCACGTGGTGTTGGTAAGTCCCTATGGATACCACTTCGCATGAAACGAAGGTCTGAACGGGCAGGGAAAGAAAACTAAAATCTTTGTGAATACCGCCTTAAGAAGTGTAATGGTCTGCATAGGCGAGGTGCAAAAGGAAAAGGTTCTGTGGATACCGCCCTAAGTAGGGGTCTGCACGGGCAGAACGTAATAAGAGACAAAGATAGTTTAATAGATACTTCAGACGCTGGTGTGATAAACCATAAGGCTGGGCATAGAAATAGGGTTAGAGAAATAGTGTTATTAAATAGGCAAGTCGTGAGATTCTAAAAATACCATAATAGAAAAAGTACAACATGACAGAGAAAGGAACAGCAGTAGAAATATTGAGCAGAAAATTCCCGGTGTGTCAAGGTAAGATCGCGGAAATTTCAGAGAAATGGGAAAAAAGAACTAAAAATCTGGTCACGAAATGGCCAAGAGAAGGAACGTTTGATGTAAGCTTATGTGAGGAAATGGAAGCGCTAATTAAAAATCACAAACCCAAAGATAAATCTAAGAAAAGAGAGGGACAAAGGGAACAAGAAATGGAAGTGTTAAAGCTCTTTAGGATGGAGGGAGAAAGGTTAAGAAAGACGGGAAGTATATTAATAGTAAGTAAAAAAGACACTGAGAAACGAAAGGAGCAGTCTGATAAAGAAAAGGAAAAGCATAACAGGGAGTCGGCTTTGGCTCTATACCCAGACCTGAAAGATGTAGAAAAACCTCCTCCCTATTATGAGAAAGAAACCCTTAAGCAGTGTCTGATGATAACAGGAAGAGTGGATCTAAATGGAGAAATTAAAGTCTGGGATACCGAGGAGGAAAGAAAGAATCACGAAAAGGAGCAGGAGGAACCACGGAAGGTAATAGAAGGAGACACGGCAAAGACAGAACAGGAGGAAAGGGAAATAGAGGAGGAGATCAAAGGGTTACAGGAATTAAAAGCAAAAAAGGATGGAGAAATCTGTGTTATATGGGCACGAATCTGAACAGGCCAGAGCAGAAGGTGACTTGTCGTGACAGCAAGAATTAAGTAGCGAAAGAGGGTGCAGGAGAGTGTAGGCAGAGGATAGGAGATAGGAGCCTTGAAGGGGAAAAAGAGAGAGTGAAAAGGCAGATATTAGAAACAGAGGAAGAGATTAGGAAATTACAGCGGAGACTGAATTTCCAACGGGAGTTTGAGGATTTCACATGGACCCAAGCAAATGCTAGCTCAAGGCAGAAAGGAAGAACTCCACGAGGAGGCCAAGGGAGAGAGGAAACCCCGGAAAGAATCATGTGGCAGCCAGTAAAAACGTGCTCAGAAACAGATGGGGAGTCAGGCGAGGAGGAGAATCAGGAGATGTGGGAAAGGAAGGGGAGAATGATGCCGTTGATAGTAAAAGGATTGGGACAGGTACAGTATATTCCTTGGGGATCCCAGGACCTGGAAGGGCTGAGAAACACCCTGCCCAGCCTACATGAGGGTGCAGGGAAGTGGATGAGGGCCTTTGAGGAAGAAACCACATATGGATGATTTGAAGGCGCTGCTGATAAGGCTGATGGGAACCTCCAAACTACAAGAGCTGATGGAAGTGGCTGGCATACAGAATGCGGACAGCACACTGATTGACGGGGCCAGATTTGACACAGTGAGGCAGAGGGTATGGGGGGCCCTCAGGGAACTCTATCCACCCAAAATGGACCACAAAGCCATGAAAGGGGATCCACTGGGAGGCACTGAAAATCCAGCAGTCTATATAGAAAATCAGTTGAAAAGGTGGAGACTGGAAACTGAACGAGAGGTGGAAGGCAACCCGTTTATGACCTGGACGTTCTGAAATACTGTTTTGGATGCAATGCCTCCCCAAGTTAAGTCTAAACTTGAGGAAGTGGTTGGACTGATGTCAATGACCTCAGGAATTCAGGGACTACGTAGTCCATGCGGTCGAGAAATATCAAAAAGACAAACGAAAGTTGACTGAGCAGCAAGAAGAAGTGCAGGGAAAGCTGATACAAATGCAGCTTGACGAACTTAAAGAAGGAAAAAGAAAAAGGCAAGAAGATGCTGCTAGCAGTAACTGATTTGAGCACAGCCGTTGAAATGAATGAAATGTCATTATATGGAGGGACCGGTCGTGCCGTAAGACAGAGCCCAGACCCCATGCCAATAATAAACGTCTTTGGGGGAGCTTTTCCGTAAATGCCCTATCAGGGACAGGATAAATTTAAACAGCAGCCCAGACAGGACTGGAAATCCCAAGGAGGGGGGCAGAGAGGTTATGGGCAGGAAGGGCCAGTAAGGAAACAAGGGGAAAGAGAGATACAGAGATTGTACTGGGGATGTAACCAGCCAGGACACATGAGAAGGGACTGCCTCGACGGGCAGTCAGCTACTAGCTTTCTGATTGTCTCAGCTTTGATTTGCAAATTAAAGTTTTAAACGTCTTGACGGATTTTCTGCATCTCCTTGTCATTTGTGAGAAACGAGAAACCACGACATTAGCAACAAATATTCCCTAGTGAGTAAACTCTACCAGTTTATTCTGTTTGTTCAATGACTCTTCCAGCAGGATCACAGCACAGATTCCTTCTCTTTTTCTCTCACGATTGCCTATAATGTAAATAAACCACATTAAAATTGTTTGACCATGAGTCCTTATCGTCACAATAGGGTGTGGGAAACAGACCCAAGTGCAAGACACAGACACTGAAGTACAAGGTACAGGACTTGACAAGAGTAGGGACGTGACACGATTCAGCAAGGAGCAGAGACAAGAACGCAACGTGGGCTAGGGAAAGATGGACCAGGACTAGGAACCATGGACTAGGAGACAAGGCTTGGACTCCGAGCCTGAGACTGGACAAAGACTCAGATCGTGGGTCTTGCCTCGTGCTCGGACCCCAGAACCAGGCAAGAACATGACATGGCTTCAGCTCAGGACGTGGCTGGGGGCTAGAGTCTTGAGGCTTGGCTTGAGGCTGGTGTCTTGGGTCTTGAGGCTTGGCTTGGCTGCGGGATCCTCGAGGCTTGGGTTCTAGGAGCTTGGCTGCCGGATCGTCGAGGCCTGGGCTCTTGGAGCTTGGCTGCCGGATCGTCGAGGCCTGGGCTCTTGGAGCTTGGCTGCCGGATCGTCGAGGCCTGGGCTCTTGGAGCTTGGCTGCCGGATCTTCGAGGCCTGGGCTCTTGGAGCTTGGCTGCCGGATCGTCGAGGCCTGGGCTCTTGGAGCTTGGCTGCCGGATCGTCGAGGCCTGGGCTCTTGGAGCTTGGCTGCCGGATCGTCGAGGCCTGGGCTCTTGGAGCTTGGCTGCCGGATCGTCGAGGCCTGGGCTCTTGGAGCTTGGCTGCCGGATCGTCGAGGCCTGGGCTCTTGGAGCTTGGCTGCCGGATCGTCGAGGCCTGGGCTCTTGGAGCTTGGCTGCCGGATCGTCGAGGCCTGGGCTCTTGGAGCTTGGCTGCTGGTATCGTCGAGGCCTGGCTCTTGGAGCTCAGAGACAGACAAGGAACTAAACATTGAGCCGAGATTTATCTTTGGACAAGCCGGGACTCAACTTCATCTCCACAGCAAGGTCGGACACATCCACTTGATGGGTAACGGCAGGACGGCCAGACTTACCCAACAGAGGCAAAGACAAGACATGACCTCTCGCGGAGCAATGGCAAAACAGCCTGACTTACCCCACAGAGGCGAGGACAAGAAGAGACAAACACCAAAGAACAACAGACAGTTCCATCTGTGCTCCGGGGTAGCTCCAAGTCTCAGTTCAGCCAGCAACCTCAGCTGGCTACAGAAACAGCTGGATCCCTACCTAGCTCGGAGTGGCTGGAGCTACTCAGCTGGCCCGTGAAACAGCCGAATCCAGACCACATAGACTACTCCAACAAGTGGCAACAAGGCTCCATGAAGCAGTGGTCCTCCATCCAGGCCTAGAGATCACAAATGGTTTCACTAGCCTTCCATCAGCAGCATGCTCTGAGGGGGACTGACGAGACAAACCAGCAGCCCACACTTAATCCCAAGGCCACTTATATTGCAAGCCCAAAGATGGGAGTCAGGTGCCTATGATTAACTCAAACGAGGGACAGCTGGAAGACCCGGAGTCCTGAGCCCATGCACCGATGCGTGAACCGGAATGCGGACTTCACGGACAAGACCTTGACAGTACCCCCATTTCTACGGGAGCCTCCGGGCGACTGAAGAGACTCTCCGGGACTAAGGACAGCTCAGGCGGGTGGGTGGGAGGTTTCGGCACTACGGAATCCTGGATGGCGAGAGATCATCTCCAGTGTCTGTGTCGCTGGGTCCATGGTTGGCTGGTTCACTCTGTCACAAAAGGGTGCTGGAAACAGACGCAAATACAAGACACAGACGCTGAAGTACAAGGAACAGGACTTGACTAGAGTAGGGACGTGACAGGATTCAGGCAAGGAGCAGGGACAAGAACGCAGAGTTGGGCGAGGGAAAGCGGGACCAGGACTAGGAACCTTGGACTAGGAGACAAGGCTTGGACTCCGAGCTTGAGACTAGACAAAGACCCAGAACCTGGGTCTTGCCTCGGGCTCGGACCCCAGAACTAGGCAAGGAGATGACATGGCTTCAGGACAGGACTTGGCTGGGGTCTAGAGTCTTGAGGCTTTGCTTGACTGCGGGATCCTCGAGGCTTGGCTTGATGCTTTGCTTGGCTGCGGGATCCTCAAGGCTTGGGTTCTAGGAGCTTGGCGGCAGGATCCTAGAGGCTTGGGTTCTAGGAGCTTGGCTGCGGGATCCTCGGGGCTTGATTCTTGGAGCTTGGCTGCGGGATCGTCGAGGCTTGGGTTCTTGGAGCTTGGCTGCGTGATCGTCCAGGCTTGGGTTCTTGGAGCTTCGCTGCGTGATCGTTGAGGCTTGGGTTCTCGATGACCACGCAGCGGACCGTGAACCGGAATGCAGACTTCACGGCCGGACCATGACACTTATATTATTGCCTACTCTCTCATCTAAGACTTTCCTACAAAAGGACAATCACAGACCAGAGGACTAACCTTGTCCTGGCAATATGAACCAGCACCAATCCCTCCCAGCATTCCCTCCTCTCTCTGCCTTCCATATACATGCACCCTTGGATATTCCCAGCTCTTTGATATTGCAGTGACACCTTTGACACTATTCTCTTTTCAATTCCAGTACGTACCAGCTGAAGTTCCTCGGCTTCTACTCAGTACAATCTTTCACCCCAGTAATTGGTTCACTGCACTTGAGCTGCTCAAGTACAACAGTCACCGGACTCCTCGAGGTCTCGTGCCAACACGGAATCATTGTATCAGTTTGTGCTTGACCATCCTCTGTTGCTCACCCTCCCATTTCAACTGACGAATAAATTCTTCTCCGGACCTTTTATGCTTGAATAAGACTTTCATTGCTTTGTTTTGTCCCTCTGACTTGAAAAGATCTACATGCACACATTATTCTAACAGGTTTCACTGCCTTCCAGAAGGCAAATTCCATATCATAACTCATTGCTTGAAATAAATCTTTGCTCAAATGACCTTCTGCCACAGATGGAGACATTTAGTCCATCGTTTCTGGGCTTCTAGGAAAAATCTCTCTAGTATCATCTAGGTTGTCTGACCCGAGGCATTAGTTCCATAACACAGAAATGCTGGATTAGGAATAAACACCTCTGGAAGACCGGAAAAAAGCTCAGCTGCCTGGAAAGAATGGGACCTTCAATCCAACTGAGAGAGCAGACAACTCGGTGACAAAGCAGGGCATCCTCAGTGCTCTACTAGGAATGCTCCTTGGCACAAAGGGGTAAAGAAACACCCAAATATGCGGTGGTACCTTCAATCCCCTGCAGAGCATTGTGGAGATCCTCAGTTTCACGAGACACTTGGTAGACAAAGAGAACAAGTGGGGCCTCTTGTCCTTCAGTAATGTTGTTTTCTCATAATATCGTGCTGGATTTTCCCCTGGTCATAACACTGCACTGGTACAAAACACATCATGTTCATCACTCAGCTCCATTCATACCCACAGCTCTCCATCACAATTCCATGCACCCTGATCAGAAGCTTCTCATCTTCTTCTGTTGCCTGTAACTTCACAATAACTCAGGTTGTCCAATTAGCCTCTTTATTCTGCCCCACCGTATCATACAATGTAGCCCAACTGAACTTTCAAAGGTTTGTCTCCTTCTTATCCCTCCTCTTTAACTTTCCCCACCAATAATCCATCTTCTACCTCTTTCCATGACAGAGAATTCCAGAGATTCTCCATTCTCTGCCAAAAATTCACAGCCACCTCAATGTTAAATGGCTGTACCCCACCTAATCCTATAACTTTGTTCCCTCGATCGAGATGCTCCCACTTGGGTAAGCATCTCTCTATCTCCTCTGTCTGGTCTGCTCAGGGTCAGAGATGGGTTATTAAAGTCACCCCTTATCTCTCCGGCACTCCAGGTTTCAGTGACTTGTCCCACCAAGGTAGCAAATGAGGACACACAGCCAGTGAGGTGTTTGGTGACACCTATCAGAGAAACTCTACACCTCCGCTATAAATGATCCTAATACATCAACCACTGGAACCAGATGGATTATCCACAAATGGTGTCGGTAAATGCCGCTGAACCAGAAACACATCACCCGAAAGGTAATGCTACGGTTGTTATGGGGGATTTCAACATGCAGGTAGACTGGCAAAATTAGGTTGGAACTGGACCCCAAGAAAGGGAGTTTGCAGAGTGCCTCCGAGATGGATTTGTATGGCAGCTTGTACTGGAGTCTACCAGGGAGAAGGCAATTCTGGATCTAGTGTTGTGTACTGAACCGGATTTGATAAGGGAACTCGAGGTAAAGGAGCCATTAGGAGATAGTGACCATAATATGATAAGTTCTAATCTACAATTTGAGAGGGAAAAGAGAAAATCGGAAGTGTCAGTATTACGGTTGAACAAAGGGGACTCTGGAGCCATGAGGGAGGAGCTGGCCAAAGCTGACTGGAAAGATACCGTAGGAGGAGGAGAAGATGGCGGCATGACACAGCACGCGCGGCCTCTCCGGTGATTGATATCTGTATTTGTCAAGTAGGATGCCGTGCACAATCCTGATATGATGGAGACAGACGTGAGAAGCACGGTGGAACTTCTGGAGAAACTTCTGAAATGCCCGCTTCGCTGCTGCTTCTACTATGTGATCGAGAATCTCCGAAGGGGAAGGGCCCAAATCCTCGGCTTTGCCAATTGCTTGGCGGCCGGGGAAGAGGTCGAAGCACTCGGCAGAGATGGTGCTCGGTGTTCCGTGTCGGAGGGCTGGTCAGAGGCTCGAAGTTTTCGGATGGACTTAAGAGTCGGCTGTGGTCGAGTGCTTCCAGGGTGCTGCATCGGCAAGTTTGCGACGCTGGAGGTTCAGGGCAGAGAGAGTTTTCTTCCTTCTACCTTCTGTGTGAGATGGTGGGACTTTCGAGACTTTAGGACTTTTTTTTTACCGTGCCGATGGTCTGTTCTTTATCAAATTACGGTATTGCTTTGCACTGTTGTAACTATATGTTATAATTATATGGTTTTTGTCAGGTTTTTAGTCCTTGTCTGTCTTGTGTTTCTGTGATATCCTACTGGACGAACATTGTATCACTCCTTAGTGCATGCATTACTAAATGACAATAAAGGAGGACTGCGTGTCCTCATAATCTAATCTAATCTAATCTAATCTAGCAGGGATGACAGTGGAACAACAATGACAGGTATTTCTGGGAATAATACAGAAGGTGCAGGATCAGTTCATTCCAAAGAGGAAGAAGAGTTCTAAGAGGAGTAAGGGGCGACCGTGGCTGACAAGGGAACTCAAAGACAGTATAAAAATTAAAGAGAAGGAGTAAAACATAGCAAAAATGAGCGGGAAGCCAGAGGATTGGGAAACTTTTAAAGAACAACAGAAGAAGCTAAAAAGGCAATACAGGGCGAAAAGATGAGGTACGAAGGTAAGCTAACCAAAAATATAAGGAAGGATAGTAAAAGCTTCTTCAGGTATTTGAAGAGGAAAAAATTACTTAAGTCCAAAATTGGGCCCTTGAAGACAGAAACGGGTGAATTTATTATGGGGAGCAAAGAAATGGCAGTTGAACAGGTACTTTGGATCTGTCTTCAATAGTGAAGACGCAAACAATCTCCCAGATGTAATGGTGGTCAATGGACCTAGAGTAACGGAGGAACTGAAGCAAATTCACATCAGACAGAAAATGGTGTTGGGAAAACTGATGGGACTGGAGGTTGATAAGTCCCCAGGGCCTGATGGCCTGTATCCCAGTGTACATATGGAGGTGGCTCCAATAAACGTGGACGCATTGGTAATCATTTTCCAATGTTCTATAGATTCAGGATCAGTTCCTGCGGATTGGAGGGTAGCTAATGTTATCCCACTTTTTAAGAAAGGAGGGAGAGAGAAAACAGGGAATTATAGACCAGTTAGCCTGACATCAGTGGTGGGGCAGATGCTGGAGTCAATTATAAAAGATGAAATAGTGGCACATTTGGATAGCAATAACAGGATCGGTTCGAGTTAGCATGGAATTACCAAGGGGAAATCATGCTTGACTAATCTTCTGGCATTTTTTGAGGATTAACTATGAAAATGGGCAAGGAAGAGCCAGCGGATGTAGTGTACCCGGACTTTCAGGAAGCCTTTGATAAGGTCCCACATAGGAGATTAGTGGGCAAAATTGGAGCAAGTGGTATTGGGGGTAGGGTAGAAAATGGATAGAAAATTGGTTGGCAGACAGGAAACAAAGAGTCGGGATTAACGGGGCCCTTTCAGAATGGCAGGCAGTGACTAGTGGGGTACGGCAAAGATCGGTGCTGGGACCACAGCTATTTACAATATACATTAATGATTTAGATGAAGGGATCAAAAGTAACATTAGCAAATTTGCAGATGACACAAAACTGGGTGGCAGGGTGAAATGTGAGGAGGATGTCTTGAGAATGCAGGGAGACTTGGACAGATTGGGTGAGAGGGCAGATGCAGTTTAATGTGGATAAATGTGAGGTTATCCACTTTGGTGGCAAGAACAGGAAGGCAGATTATTATCTGAATGGTGTCAAGTTCAGAAAAGGGGAAGTACAACGAGATCTAGGTGTCCTTGTTAATCAGTCACTGAAAGTAAGCATGCAGGTACAGCAGGTAGTAAAGAAAGCTAATGGCATGTTGGCCTTCATAACAAGGGCAGCTGAGTATAGGAACAAAGAGGTCTATCTACAATTGTACAGGCCATGGTGAGACCACTCCTGGAGTATTGTGTGCAGTTTTGGTCTCCAAATTTGAGGAAGGATATTCTTGCTATTGAGGGAGCGCAGCCTATGTTCACGAGGTTAATTCCCGGGATGGCGGGACTGTCATATGTTGAAAGATTGGAGCGACTTGGCTTGTATACACTGGAAATTAGAAGGATGAGAGGGGATCTGATTGAAACATATAAGATTATTAAGGGATTGGACACGCTAGAGGCAGGAAACATGTTTCCGATGTTGGGGGAGGCCAGAACCGGAGGCCACAGTTTAACAATAAGGGGTGGGCCATTTAGAACCGAGTTGAGGGGAAAGGTTTTCACCCAGAGAGTTGTGGATCTGTGGAATGCTCTGCCTTGGAAGGCAGTGGGGGCCAATTCTCTGGATGCTTTCACAAAAGAGTTAGATAGAGCTCTTAAAGATAGTGGAGTCAAGGGATATGGGGAGAAGGAAGGAACGGAGCACTGATTGTGGATGATCAGCATTCATCACAGTGAATGGCGGTGCTGGCTCGAAGGGCTGAATGGCCTACTCATGCACCTATTGTCTATTGTCTTTTGTCTATCCCAATCCTGTGTTTCCCTTCATAAGAACATATTCGGCCAGTAACCTTTTCTACCATTCAATAGATCTCCCCAACCCTTACTTTCCATTTCAGTATCCTCAATCCCCCGACCTTTGACCCCTACCTGGCACACACGCCCCAATGATTCGTCCTCCATCTCCCTCTGCTGCACGTAATTCCCGGAATTCCTTGCTTTCTTCTAGGTTCCCATCCACATCGGGTTTTTATCCCTGATCTCGTAACTCTGTCCCCCAGACTGAGGGGGGGGGGGGCGAGGGCATTCTGACCATATTTAGTCCTTGGACTCCAGTGAGAATAGCCATCCTAAGCTCTCCTCCCTCACCGTCCTGTTCCAACCCCCTGCAAACAGGACAACAATGTATCTCCCAGCCTGACTGCCAACTGGTTTGTTTCATTAATGAATTCTCCTAGACCAGACCCAGCAACACAACGTCTCTGAGCAATTCATTTACTATTGCTGTATCCAGTGTGTGAAGCCTTCTGACATTACTTTCTCATACTAGGGCATACTAAAGAGCAGATAGAGATCTCCCTACCCAATAATGCAGAAGGCTGCTCAGCCCAACCAGATACCTTTTGGCCCTGTTTGGTGGGCCTTGAGCTTTCCCGTCCATCAGGTGATGAAACCCCTCCTATTGATAAATGATTACCCAATCAGCAGCGACAGCGACGCCTGGTTCTCTGACAAATGATGGGCGTAGAACAGATCCAACCTCCAGCAGCAAAGTTACTCTACTATTAGTACTAACAAACCAACACACACAAGATGCTGGGCGTACTCAGCTGCTCAGTGGCAACATCTTTTAAAAAAAGTAAACCTTCGATGCTTCGGGTGGAGACCCTTTTTCGGGAATTCTCGGCCCAAAACGTCGACTGTTTACTCTTTGCCAAAGATGCTGTCTGACCCGCTGAGTTCCCCCAGCATCTTCCGTGTGTTGTTTTGTTAGTACTAATAGTAGTGTAACTTTGCTGCTGGCGGTTGGATCTGTGTGCGCTGAGTTGCTTTGGATTAACAGTACCTGCAGATTTTCTCCTGTTTGTGTATTATTACTACCGCGATCACTGCTACAGCTACTACCCGCCCTCTGAAAAATGATGCACAAGGAGATAATCCAATTATCACTGCAGGAATTTCGGACTTTTCTTGATACACGGTACCATTGGTTGGTCGGTCCTGAGTGGCAGGTGAGCGGTCGAACTGAGGCACAGGTCTGCTGAAGCTTTACTTGTGGTGGTGGTGGTGATGGGGTTGGGGGAGTGGGGTGGGGTTGCTCTCTGCCATCACTGGTGATGTGGAGGAATGGAAGTGCATGAATTTTCCAGTTTCGCCGCCAGGACCATGTCCTGGTTCAATGACATCTGACGGGACGACATCGAGAACTAACTAAATGAGATGTCCCCAAGACGATCTTAATGCCTCGACAATGCTTACAATACGACCAATCTACCATTCGTGCGGGTTCCATACGAATGGTAGATTGCACATAGGACGGAGGGTGTTGACAGAAGGACGACGAAGTGCTCTTACTGAAACTTGCTCTGTCTCTTTTCCACATAGTTGTTACTGAAGGGACACAGTGATACTGAATTCTATAAAACACTAACGAACATTCTAACTTCAATCCTTTGCAGAACGATGTTGTGATCCTTAGCTTTGCTAGACACTTTGTAGACACAGAGAACAAATGAGGCCACTTTTCTTTCGGGAATGGAAATGTTCAGTTTTTCCACAATATCGACCGACTTGACTGACCCTCCAGCAGGACGACCCCCAGACTTCCCTTTCCCAGCCAATTCAGTGTTTCTCGGCTGTGACCGTTCCTTAAAAAGCTTTAATGCCCTTTCTCCAGCGCCATGGTGACCTGGACTGTGTACAATCTCCAAAGTATAGTCCAAACAAGATTCTTTACAAGGTCAACGTAATTCCCCAGCTTTCCATTCTCTCCCACCAGACAGGATCTATAGTTCAGTTTATCTGTGTGTGACCTGACAGAGACATGAGAGAGGAACTGGCCAAGTTTGATTAGAAGGGTACACTAGCAGGGATGACTGCAGAAATATAATGGCTGGTGTTTCTGGGGGAAATTCAGAAAGTACAGGAGGAAAGAAACATGCAAATAGATGAAGTAGTATCCCAAAGAGAGGTTGAGGTTGACCAGGGAAGTCAAGGTCAGCCAAGTGCAAGAGAGGACATATAATCGAGCGACATTAGTGAGAAGTTAGAGGATTTGGATGATTTTTAATACCAAAGGAAGGTAAGTAAATGTCATAAAGAGAGATAAGATGAAATATGAAGGTAAGCTAGCCAATAGTATAAAATTGGACACAAAAAGATTTTTTTCCAGATATATAAGGAACAGGAGAAAGAAGAGATGGATAGCTGACCATTGGAAGATGACACTGGAGATGTACTAATGATAGATAAAGAAATGATGGAGCGACTTAAGAAGTATTTTGAGTCAGTTTTCTGTGAGCAAGACTTAAGGAGAATGCTGGAAATGCAAGAGTGTCAGGGGCATAAGGAAGTGTCATTGTTATTAATAAGGAGAAGGTGCTTGCGAAACTGGCAAGTGAGAAGGAAGATAAGTCATCTGAATCAGATGAACTATAACCCAGGGTTCTGAAAGAGGTAGCTGGGGAGATTGTGCAGTCATTAATAATGAGTCAAAGATTCAAGATTCACTGTATGTTGAATGGTTTATGAGGATTGGTAAATTGCAAATGTCACTCCACTCTTTATGAGGGAAAATTTCCTTTAGCCCAAGGGTAGTGAATCTGAGGAACTGATTGCCACAGACCGCTGTGCAGGTCAAGTCATTGGATACTTTAAAGTGGAGGTTGATATGTTCATGATTAATCATGGCATCAAAGGTGTGGTAGAGATGGTTAAAACTAGTGTATGATGGGATACTTGACCATTCTGGAGCAGCTGGGCTTAAGACTGCTGATGAGTGTCGAGAATAACCTTGGATGATAAGCACAGTACCAGGCTCCTGGAGCCAGGAGGGAGATTGCGTCTGGGGGTAAATTATACGTCCAGATAACAGGAAGCAGGAAGGACTGTTAGACTCGCGCTGAAAGAAAATGGTCATGTTTTTTAAGCGGTTGATCATATACTGATCATGGGATGCTAAACAAAGTTATGTGAAGTTGTTTGTCTTGCTCGGTATGACCTAAAAATTAGAGTCCTGGTGGCGGTGGAGACTGCGGCAGACTCTCCATGATATCATTTTAATAAACTCTTAGAATGAAACCCGAAGTCACACCCGTGTTCTTAATTAGTGTTTCCATGACAAAAGGTTGCAGGGAGAAGGCAGGAGAATGAGATTCAGAGTAAACGTGACGGAATAGCAGAGAAAACGATGGGCTGAATAGCCTAATTCTGCTTCTAGGCGTCTTATGGTCTTATTAATCTCCATCAGTGCTGGTGTCCACTGACTACAGGGGATCCATATGCGCAGGCTTAGAGTGGAGAAGTGTGCATCACCTCCTTGTTCTTACACACCACTGCAGTCTTCCTGCACTGTGCTGTCAATCCTGCAAGGATTAATGTTGGGCTGTATGCAGCTGATGAAGCCTTTCTGTAATTCCCATTCCAGGGTGCCATGCAGGATGAAGCCAGTGATCACCTGACCCACTCACAGTTTGGGGAATCTGCTACCCAGACCCAGGCTAAAATGTTGATGCTGCTCCCCGCTTCTGCCCTGACATACTCCGGACTTACCAGTGAAGACACCTAATCTGTTCAGAAAAGATCAGACTCCAGAAACAAACTGCGGACTTTAATCTTGAACATGGGCTTTCGCTCACATGCACTGAAAGTATCTATATTCACTACTCAGACCATATGCCCACCCCACTGATGGATGACAAGACAGTGATGTGACTCCTGTAATGTGTATTATCCTGTACAGCTTATCACAGGAGGAACCCCAAAATGGATTTGGTAGAACTCTTTCAAGGTGGCAGCTTTCCTTTAGCAATGAAGCTATTTTCTACACAGGAGCAGAGGATTGAAATTGGGAGCTGTTTCAATCCTGCCTTCAGTTGTACCAGAGTCAGATATCACAAATTCTGTTCTTCTGAATGTTCAACATCATAACAAACTAGCTCTATCTCTGTTCCGACCCATTCTGATGGTCTTTCCACAGTGTTGTAGCTCTGCTGCCCATGTGCATCTAACCTTGGTGACCATTTGCCTTTCCTTTCTCAAGGTGTCTGGGACAAGTTATGACAGCTAGTATTGATTGGAGAGGGTCCTTTGAACTGTCAAGGGAAGGGAGGTTTGTGCAGCAATGGCGATCTCAGTACCACAGTAGCATTATTGATTACATCCCTGCTTTTATATTCTAGTCCTCTTGAAATGAGTATTAACATTGCATTTGCCTTCTTCAAGACAGACTCAACCTACAAATTAACCCTTAAGGTATTCTGCACAAGGACTCTAAATCCTTTTGACCTCAGATTTTTGTATTTTCTCTCCATGTAGTAAATAGTCTTTACTTTCATTTCTTCTACCAAAGTGCATGACCATATACTTCCCGACACTGTGCTCTATCCGCTACTTCTTTGCACATTCTCCTAATCTGTCTGCGTCCTTCTGTAACCTCTCTACTTCTTCAAAACTACCTACCCTTTCACATAACTTCATAACATCTTCAAATTTTGCAACAATTTCATCATACAAATCATTAACAAATAACGTAAAAAGAATCTGTCCCAACACAAAGCTCCGTGGAGCACTAATAGTCACCGGCAGCCAACTAGCTCCCTTTATTCCCACTCACTGCTTACTGCCAATCAGCCACTGCTTTGTCTATGCTAGAATCTTTCCTGTAATTACATGGGCTTGTACCTTGTTAAGCAAATTCCCGTGTGGCACTTTGTCAAAGGCCTTTTGAAAATCTAAGTACATAATATCAACCGATTATCCTTTGTCCATTGTGCTTGTTATTTCTTCAAGGAATTCCACAGATCTGTCAGGAAAAAAATTCCTTTGATGAAACCATGCTGACAGTGGCTTATTTTATCATGTGCCTCCAAGAACCCTAAGACCACATCCAAAATAATCAATTCCGAAATCTTCCCAACTACTGAGTTCAGACTAACTGGCCTATAGATTCCTTTCTACGGCCTCTCTCCCTCTTGAAGAGTGGAGTGACATTTGCAATTTTCCAGTTTTCTGGAACCATTCCAGAATCAAGTGATTCTTAAAAGATCTCTTCGGATACCTCTTTCACAACTCTGGTGTGTACACCTGTCATGGTCCGTGAACTCCGTGTTCTGGTTCACGGTCCAGTTCATGGTTCCTTGTTCCGGGGTTTCTGGTTTTCCCCAGTTTCTATTGTGAGCACATGTTTCTCGTTTTGGGGCTGAGACATTAATACATCTGCAAACCAAGGATTCCCTGCTGGACTGTCCTGTTCCCTTCCCTGTCTTTCCCCCCTCGCCTGACTCTCTGCCTGGATACCTCGCCTGACTCTCTGCCTGATCACCTAGCCTGGATACCCCGCCTGTATCGCTGAAATGTTACCGCTGGAGCAAGACCAGAGGCTGGTTAGGTCAAGATAAGGAACTGTCTTTTGTTCTGTGGAATTGTCCCTCTGTGTTCACGCCTTCGCTATGCAGGTTCGGCAGTTTGCTGCTGCCTAGTGTTAGGAACTGTCTCTGTGTCCTCTCCTTCGCTAGGTGGGTCTGGCCGTTTGCCGCCACCTTGTGTTGGGATCCGTCTCTCCATGTTCAGTGTTCTGTGTATGAGTCCTGGCCCTACGTCTTGTTCCCAAGGAGGGATCCCGGTTCTGTGTTATGTGTGTGTCATAAGGCAGTGGCTGGGAATGGACCCAAGTGCAAGACACAGACACTGAAGTACTAGGGACAGGACTAGGATACAGGGTGAGGGCTAGGACATGGACAAAAAAACCGGGAACCCGGAAAAGGACTGGACAAGAGAGCTAGGAGTTCCGGCCTGGACTCCGAGCCAGAGAGTGGACAAGGACCTAGAACCTGGGTCTTGCCTCTGGCTCAGACCCCAGAGCTAGGCAAGGACGTGACTTGGCTGGCAGGCCGGTCGAGGCTGGAGACTTGAGGCGAGACCAGAGACTTGAGGCGGGGCTTGAGACCAGAGACTTGAGGCTAGAGACTTGAGGCTGGAGACCAGAGACTTGAGGTCTTGAAGCTCCTCCTGGGCAGGGTGCGGTACTCCTGGGCAGGGAGCAGATCACTTGGGAAGGGCGCGGATCACCTGGGCAGGGCACGGATCTCCACCCAACGGAGGCAAGGGTCAGGAAGGGACAGAAGCCACTGCAGGGTAACAGCAATCTGGCCTGACATACCCGACGGAGGCAAGGGACTGGAAGCGAGCTAGGTACAGAGTAGTTCCAGGACAAGACTTCAGGCGAGACGAGGCGGGAGTTATCAGCAAGACAAGGCAAGGCTTCAGGCAATGCAAGGCGAGACAAGAACTTCAGGTGAGGCGAGAGTTACCGGCAAGACAAAGCAAGGCTCCAGGCGAGGAAACAGAAGGCAGGGGAAGGGATACAAGGAGTAAGCACAACAAAAATCCAGACGCCACTCCCTGGTCTCTGGAGGTATTTATGCAGCCAGCCCCAACGAGAATCAGCTGTCTCAATTAGTGCTCAACAGGAACAGAAACACGGTAGACAGGAAAACCTGGAGCAAGGGTCGATGGACTGGACCGTGAACCGGAATGCCGACTTCACGGACCGGACCATGACAGTGTGTGAGTCCTGGCCCTACGTCCTGTTCCCAAGGAGGGGTCCCGGCTCTGTGTTCCGTGCTCCTGTCTCTGTATTCAGTCCAAGACTGCTTGCTCCTGAAGGCCCTCGTCCAGTCCGTGCCTAGTTCACTCCTATTCGAGTCCTGTCCACGTGCCTTGACCTGTCCTTGTGTATCGCCCTACCCAGGAGTTTCTCACTCAAGTCATGTCCAGACTTGTAGCCTCGTCTTGTCCTCACCTAGTTCTGGAGTCCGAACCCGAGTCAAGTCCCAGGTTCTGTGTCCTTGCCCAGTCTCTGGCTCAGAGTCCATACCCAAGCTTCCGTATTTCAAGAACCAAGACCCCAGCCTGCAGGCCTCTAGATCTAAACCCCAGCCTCAAGCTTCAAGACCAAGACCCCAGCTTCAAGCCTCAATGCCAAGACCCCAGCCTCAAACCTCAAGACCAAGACCCCAAGCCTGTCTCCAAGCCTCAAGCTTCAAGACCCCAAGTCTGTCTCCAAGCCTCAAACCTCAAGACCCCAAGCCTGTCTCCAAGCCTCAAGCCTCAAGATCCCAAGCCTGTCTTCAAGCCTCAAGCCTCAAGACTCCAAGCCTGTGTCCAAGCCTCAAGCCTCAAGACCCCATCCTCTAGTCCTGCAGTCATGTCATGTCCATGTCTGGTTCTGGGGCCCGAGCCAAGACCCACGTTCTGGGTCCTTGTCCAGTCTTTGGCTCGGGGTCCAAGCTCTAGTGTGCGTTCTTGTCCCTTCTGCTTGTCTGTACCCTGTCACGTCCCTACTCTAGTCAAGTCCTGTTCCTTGTACTTCAGTGTCTGTGTCTTGCATTTGGGTCCACAACCAGCACCCCCATTGTGACAACACCATCTGGTCAAAATGACTTATCTACCTTCAGACTTTTCAATTTCCTAAGAACCTTCTCTCTAGTTATGGTGAATTAACACACCTCATGAGCCCGGCACCTGGAACCTCCACCATACGGCTAGTGCCTTCCACTGATACAAAATTCTGTTCATCCGCCATTTCCTTGTCAAGTATTACCCCTCCAGCGTCATTTTCTAGTGATCCAATGCCACTCTTGCTTCTCTTTTACACTTATGTATCTGAAGAAATTTTTGGTATCCTCTTTAATATGGCTAGTTTACTTTTAAAGTTTCCATCTTTACCTTCTTGATGACTTTTTTTATTTGCCTTCTGTTGGTTTTTAAAAGCTTCCAAATCCTCTAACTTCCCACTATTGTATGCCCTCCTTTGGTTTTTATGTTGGTTTTGACCCAGTTGTGTCATCTTTCCTTTAGAATACTTCATCCTCTTTGGGATGGGTATCTCCTGTACCATCCAGATAGCTTGCAGAAATTCCAGCCATTGTTGCTCTGCCATCATCCCCGCCAGTGATTGTTTTCCAATCAATTCTGTCCAACTCCTCACTCTTACCTCGTAATTCCATTTACTCCACTGTAGTACTGATACATCTGACTTTAGCTTCTTCTCAAATTTCATTGTGAATTCGATTATATTATGATCAGTTAACTCTAAGGGTTCTTTTACCTTAAGTTTTCTAATTGATTCTTGTTCAATGACAACACCAAATCCAGAATAGCTGATCCTCTTGTGGGCTCAACCATAACCTGCTCTAATAAGTTGGCATCCAGGCATCCGGCACCAACCTGATTTTCCCAATCTACCTGCATATTGAAGACCCCCCATGACTATAGCAACATTACCTTTTTGGCATGCATTTTCTATCTCCTGTTGTGATTTGCTGGCCACATCCTTACTACCCTTTGGGGATCTGTGTACTACTCCCATCAGGGACTTTTTACCCTTGCAGTTCCTTAGCTCTATCCTCAATGATTCACCACTTTCCGACTTTATGCCACCTCTTTCAAATGACCTGATGTATTTATTTTTACCAACAGAGTAACGCCGCCTCCTCTGCCTTCCTGCCTCTCCCTTCAATAAAATGTGTACCCTTGGACATTGTAATCTTCTTTCAGCCATGTTTCAGTGATGCCTACAACATCACACCTGCCAATCTGCAAACCTGCTGCAAGTTCATCCACTTTGTTCCTTATTCTGCACACATTCAAATATAACACTTTCAGTTCTGTATTCACCCTTTTTGATTTTGTCCATACTTTTATGTTGCAACACATCCTGTTGACTACAATTTTGCCGTCTCAACAGCCTCTGCTCAGTACACTTTTCCTCTGTTTGTAAACCAGCTATATCATCTTCAGGACTATCATCCACCATTTTACGATACTTCTTGCATTGAAATATATGCAGCTTAGGACACTTACCTCACTTGTCATGGTCCGGTCCGTGAAGTCCGGATTCTGGTTGATGGTCCGGTTCAATGTTCCTTATTCCAGGTTTTCTGGTTTTCCCTTTTTTTCTGTTTCGTGCTCTAATCATGGCAGCTGATTCGCATTTTGGGCTGGCTACATAAATAGCTCCTTCGTTCAGCTTCAGTTGCTGGATTGGTCCTGTCCATACCCCCTGTCTGAATCCCTTCTCTGCCCCTTCCTCCTGAAGCCTTGCTCTGCAACCAGTGTCTGGAGCCTTGCTTCGCCTTGCTTTCCTGGATCCTTGTCTCGCCTTGCCTCACCTTGCCTCGCATCGCCTGTAACCCTTGCCTTCACCGCTGTCAACTTCAGCTGCCGGAGTTGTCCTGAGCTGTCTCTGTGTCCACACCTTCGCTAGATAGATCCGGCCGTTTGCTGCTACCTAGTGTTGGGATCCGTCTCTGTGTCCACGCCTTCGCTAGGTAAGTCCGGCCATTTGCAGCTACCTAGTGTTGCGGAACTGTCTCTATGTCCACGCCTTCGGTAGGTAGGTCCGGCTATTTGCCACTACCTTTTGTGGAGAACCGTCTCTGTGTCTTTGCCTTCGTTATGTAGGTCCGGACGTTTGTCGCTACCTTGAGTGGAGAACAGTCTCAGTGTTTTGTGTACGAGTCCCGGCCCTACGTCCTGCTCCCTAGGAGGGGTCCTGACTCTGTGTAGAGCCCCGGCCCCAAGTCCTCTTCCCAAGGAGGAGTCCTGGCTCTGTGTTCCATGTCCCTGTGTTCCTGTGTCTCCCAAGACCAAGGATCTGTGTTCCATGTCCCTCTGTTCCTGTCCTCCCCAAGCCCAAGTCAAGGATTCTGGGTTTGTGTTCCGAGATACCTGTCTCCGAAGACCACGTCATGTCTTCACCTAGTTCCGGAGTCCGAGCCCGAGTCAAGACCCAGGTTCTGGGTCCTTGTCCAGTCTCTGGCTCGGAGTCCGAACCCGAGCCTCGTCATGTCCTCGCCTCGAGGAACCCAAGCCTCGTCATGTCCTCGCCTCGAGGAACCCAAGCCTCGTCATGTCCTCGCCTCGAGGAACCCAAGCCTCGTCATGTCCTCACCTCGAAGAAACCCAAGCTTCGAGGAAAGCCAAGTTTCGAAGAAACCCAAGCCTAGAAGAACTTAAGGCATGAAGAACCCAAGCCATGTCCAGTCCTGTAGCCACGTCACGCCCTCGTCTAGTTCTGGGGTCTGAGCTCGGGTTAAGACCCAGGTTCTGGGTCCTTGCCCAGTCTCTGGCTCAGTGTCCAAGCCCAGGCTCCCAGTTCCCAGTTCCTAGTCCTGGTCCCGCTTGCCTAGCCAATGTCCTAGCCCAAGTCGGTGTTCTTGTCCCAGCGCCGAGTCTGCATCCAGTCACATCCCTACCCAGCTCTCTAGTCCTGTCTTGTTCCTAGTACTACAGTGTCTGTGCCTTGCATTTTGTTCCGCTCCCAGTGCCCCCCGTGTGACATCACTAGCACATGGCCCAGGGCAATAGTAAGGATGTGGCCTGCACTGGAGGCTGAACTTTGATTGGTTAAATCCGAATCAGTAACTGCTAGCAAAGGCTTCGAAGTTATACCCAATTATGCTCCACACCTTCAATCTGTTGTCACCTTCCACGCAATTCTTTCCTCTGCACTTGTACTCCAGGGGCCATCTGACTCCCAGTCCAAGGTAAATTGGGAAAGATTGCAGCAGCTTTTGGATTCCAGCGGTTGGAGAATCAATAGAATGGGGTGAGCTATGCCTCCTTCACCATCTTTGGAGATCTCTGAAACAGAGCATTGCTCCCTATACAGCGTTGTTGCAGACGGAATCTGGGGAACTATTTGTCGATGTATAAGTGAGCGTGTTACAATATTCACGTCATATAATAATAGACAATAGATAATAGGTGCAGGAGTAGGCCATTCAGCCCTTTGAGCCAGCACCACCATTCACTGTGGTCATGGCTGATCATCCACAATCAGTACCCTTTTCCTGCCTTCTCCCCATATCCCTTCACTCTGCTATCTTTAAGAGCTCTATCTAACTCTTTTTTGAAAGAATACAGAGAATTGGCCTCCACTGCCTTCCGAGGCAGAGCATTCCACAGAACCACAACCCTCTATGTGAAAAAGTTTTTCCTCAACTCCATTCTAAATTGTCTATCCCTTATTCTTAAACTGTGGCCTCTGGTTCTGGACTCCCCAACATCGGGAACATGTTTCCTGCTTCTAGCGTGTCCAATCCCTTAATAATCTTACATGTTTCAATCAGATCCCTTACTTGCCAAATTCCAACTGAGCCTCAAGCTCATCCACTTTATTTCTTATACTTCGTGCATTCATATATAATACTTTTAATCCATTACTCCCCTCACCTTTCACATCAATTTCTATTGCACTTGCCCATAATCTCCGATCCCTTCCTGATCTTTCTGCTCCTTTAATTCTGTTGTCTTTCTTAACTTTTCTAATTCTCTCATTCCCTTTAACTCCATTCTTATATTTCCAGTTCACCCCTTCCCCCCCACTACTTAGTTTAAACACACCTGTGTAGCAGTGGCAAACCTACCTGCCAGGATGCTGGCCCCGCTTCTGTTAAGGTGCAACCGGTCCCTCCTGTACAATTCATTATCACCCCAAAGCAGATCCCAGTGGTACAAGAATCTAAATGCCTGCTCCCCGCACCAGCTCCTCAGCCACACATTCAGATCCCTTATCTCCCCGTTCATGTCCTCTCCAGCACAAGGAACGGGAAGCAAACCTGAGATAACCATCCTGGGGGTCCTGCTTTTCAACCTTCTACCGAGTTCTCTGAATTCACGCTGCAAAATGTCTCTCATCTTCTTCCCGATGTCATTTTTGCCGACATGCACCACCACCTCCGGCTGATCACCTTCTCCCTTGAGGAAGCCCTGCAATCAATAATGTAAATATTGCAGCTATATAAAACAGTTTTTAGGACATATAATGAGCTCTGTGTACATTGCTCCTTTGAAGGAACGATGCGGAAGGTTTGGGGAGGATATAGAAGAGTTTCACAAGAATGAAAGACACAAGGGAAAGGCAGCAGAGCAGCAGTGGCTGGAGTTTATGCGAGAAATGAGGAATGTGCAAGACAGGTATATTCCAAAAAAGAAGAAATTTTCGAGTGGAAAAAGGATGCAACCGTGGTTGACAAGAGAAGTCAAAGCCAAAGTTAAAGTAAAAGAGAGGGCATACAAGGAAGCAAAAGTTAGTGGGAAGAGAGAGGATTGGGAAGTTTTTAAAACCTTACAAAAGGAAACCAAGAAGGTCATTAAGAGAGAAAAGATTAACTATGAAAGGAAGCTAGCAAATAATATCGAAGAGGATACTAAAAGCTTTTTCAAGTATATAAAGAGTAAAAGACAGGTGAGAGTAGATATAGGACCAATAGAAAATGATGCTGGAGAAATTGAAATGGGAGATGAGGAGATGGCAGAGGAACTGAACAAGTATTTTGCATCAGTGTTCAGAGGAAGACAGCAGTATACCAGACACTCAAGGGTGGCAGGGAAGAGAAGTGTGCACAGTCACAATTACGACAGAGAAAGTACTCAGGAAGCTGAATAGGCTAAAGGTAGATAAATCTCCTGGACCAGATGGAATGCACCCTCATGTTCTGAAGGAAGTAGCTGAGGAGATTGCGGAGGCATTAGCGATGATCTTTCAAAAGTTGATAGATTCTGGCATGGTTCCGGAGGACTGGAAGATTGCAAATGTCACTCCACTATTTAAGAAGGGGGCAAGGAAGCAAAAAGGAAATTATAGACGTGTTAGCTTGACATTCGTGGTTGAGAAGTTGTTGGAGTCGATTGTCAAGGATGAGGTTACAGAGTACCTGGAGGCATATGACAAGATAGGCAGAATTCAGCATGGATTCCTTAAAGGAAAATCCTGCCTGACAAACCTATTACAATTTTTTTAGGAAATTACCAGTAGGCTAGACAAGGGAGATGCAGTGGATGTTGTATATTTGGATTTTCAGAAGGCCTTTGACAAGGTGCCACACATGAGGCTACTTAACAAGATAAGAGCCCATGGAATTACGGGAAAGTTACATACGTGGATAGAGCGTTGGATGATTGGCAGGAAACAGAGAGTGGGAATAAAGGGATCCTATTCTGGTTGGCTGCCGGTTACCCGTGGTGCTCCGCAGAGATCCGTGTTGGGGCCGCTTCTTTTTACATTGTACATCAACGATTTAGATTATGGAATAGATGGCTTTGTGGCTAAATTTGCTGACGATACGAAGATAGGTGGAGGGGCCGGTAGTGCTGAGGAAACGGAGAGTCTGCAGAGAGAATTGGATAGATTAGAAGAATGGGCAGAGAAGTGGCAAATGAAGTACAATGTTGGAAAGTGTATGGTTATGCACTTTAGCAGAAAAAATAAATGGGCAGACTATTATTTAAATGGTGAAAGAATTCAAAGTTCTGAGATGCAACAGGACTTGGCAGTCCTCGTACAGGATACCCTTAAAGTTAACCTGCAGGTTGAGTCAGTAGTGAAGAAGGCAAATGCAGTGTTGGCATTCATTTCTAGAGGAATAGAGTATAGGAGCAGGGATGTGATGTTGAGGCTCTATAAGGCGCTGGTAAGACCTCACTTGGAGTACTTTGGGCAGTTTTGGGCTCCTTATTTAAGAAAGGATGTGCTGATGTTGGAGAGGGTACAGAGAAGATTCACTAGAATGATTCCGGGAATGAGAGGGTTAACATATGAGGAACATTTGTCCACTCTTGGATTGTATTCCTTGGAGTTTAGAAGAATGAGGGGAGACCTCATAGAAACGTTTCGAATGTTGAAAGGCATGGACAGAGTGGATGTTGCAAAGTTGTTTCCCATGATGGGGGAGTCTAGTACGAGAGGGCATGACTTCAGGATTGAAGGGCGCCCATTCAGAACAGAAATGCGAAAAAATTTTTTTAGTCAGAGGGTGGTGGAATTTGTTGCCACGGGCAGCAGTGGAGGCCAAGTCATTGGGTGTATTTAAGGCAGAGATTGATAGGTATCTGAGTAGCCAGGGCATCAAAGGTTATGGTGAGAAGGCAGGGGAGTGGAACTAAATAGGAGAAAATGGATCAGCTCATGATAAAATGGCGGTGCAGACTCGATGGGCCGAATGACCTACTTCTGCTCCTTTGTCTTATGGTCTTATGACCTTATGGTCTTATGATGACTGGTTTAGAAAGCATACTGTTGGAAAAGTTGGACAGACTTTGGTAGTTATACCTGGAGCACCAGAAGCTGAGGGGAGACAGGTCAGACCTTTTAGACAATTATGAGAATCATGGATAGGCGAGTCAGACCGTGGCATTTGCCCTGTATGAAACTGGAAAATGTGTTAGGCATTAGTTTAAGGAGAGACAAGTTATAATTAATCATGCTATATTGGATAATTATAAAACAAAGTATCTATTTTTCAAATTAATTATTCTTTACATAGAAAGTGATGGATGCCCAGAATACACCACCAGGCGTGGCGGCGAATGCAGATGGCACTGGAGGGTTTAAGATGGTGTTATTCAAACACTAACAGGCACAAATGCAGAGATACAGCTGCTGGCCCGTGAAGGGTTCTCCTCAACAATAGCAAGGGATCAGCTGTTTCTGAGGGAATAGCCACAGGGAGACACCTGCACTCTTTGCGTGCTCTTCTTACAGCTAGTCAACTGTGTATCTTAACTGTGGTCTTCAGTCAAAGGCTCATCTCTGGTGCTCTCAGTAATTCCAGATGATTCCAAATACTTCTGCAGGTTCTGATCTAGTTTGTCAGCGGCTGTACCTCCTGCAGATGTAGTCATCAGGGAGTCGGTGAGGTTACTTAACTTTCCACATTTTATATGAGGAACAGTCTACTGTTTCTCCTGTACTGATGGAGACAGCCCTTGCGCATAGGTACTATTTTATGCCTTTTTGAAGCACGTAGGAAGCTCAGGCCACAGAATGGAAAGATTGAATGTGTCCATAAATACTCCATGCAGTTGATCTACTCATAGAACATTGAACATGAAACTTAGAATATTACAGCACAGTACAAGCCCTTTGCCCCTCGATGTTCTAACCTACTCTAAGTTCAATATAAGCCATCCTTTCTATTCTACTGTCATTTATGTGCCTGTCTACGAGTTTCTTGTATGCCTCTAATCTATCCCCTTCTACCACCAACCATGGGAACACTTTCCAAGCAACCACCGGGCTCTATGTGTAAGTTCACCTCTGACGTCCCCTATGTTTCCTCTTCTCCTCACTTGTCTATCCCTTCCAGCCCCACATCATGCCTCTCTTTCTCCACTTTCTTCCATGGTCCACTCCCCCTCCTATCAGATTTCTTCTTCAGCCCTTTCCCTTTTCAACCTATCATGCCCCAGCTTCTTACTTCATCCTCACCTGGTTTCACCTATCATCATCTAGCATGCACTCCTCCCCTCCCTCCACTTACTTCTTCTGGCATCTTCCCCCTGATGAAGGGTATCAGCCCGAAATGCTGACTATTCATTTCTCTTCATAGATGCTGCCTGACCCCCTGTGTTTCTCCAATATTTTGTGTGTGTTGCAGTGGATTGGCTGAAATATGCTTACTTAAGTAAGAAGCATTCAGAATAATGGTAACAAATATAAAACGTGGATTGGTACACAGAAGTAAAGTGTTGTAGCCATTACAGAAAGTTGACGGCTGGAATGTTATGTTTGGCTGTCTGATGTTGCCAGTTGTTAGAAGAGCTACAAAGGTACCTCAATAGGCCTTGGCAACTAGGATGGAGGAAAATGCCAGGGTATTCTCCGAAGAAACTTTTGGCTAGCTTTTTTCATATTCAATATTTACCTTCTTAATGAGTTTTTAATTGCCTTCTGTTGTTTTTTTTAAAAGCTTCCCAATCCTGTAACTTCCCACTATTTTTTGCTGTCATATATGCTCTCTCTTTGGCTTATGTTGGCTTTGACTTCTCTTCTTAGCACAGTTGTGTTATCTTTCCTTTAGAATTGTCATAAGGGAGCACTGAGAGCGGACCCAAATGCAAGACACGGACACTGAAGTACTGGGAACTGGACTGAACTAGAGTTAGGGATGGGACCGGACACAGACTAGGAGCTGGGACAGGAACACAGACTTGGGCTAGGACTTTGGCTAGGAAAGTGGGTCCAGAGCAAGGAATTGGGAACTCGGAACCTGGGTTTGGACTCTGAGCCAGAGACCGGAAAAGGACCCAGAACCTGGGTTTGACTCGGGCTTGGACTTCCGGAACTAGGCGAGGACATGACGTGGCTACAGGACTGGACATGGCTTGGGTTCTTCGAGGCTTGGCTACAGGACTAGTCGAGGATTGGGTTCTTCAGGACAAAGTACTCCTGGGCAGGACGAGGTACTTTTTCTTGGAATGCAGGGCCGGGTCCCTTTCTAGGACGCAGGGCCGGGATGCTTTTACAGGGCCGGGCCGCTTCCTTGGACGCCTGGCCGGGATGCTTACTAGGATGCGGGACAGGGATGACTGCCGAGGAAATTGTCAGAGATTCAGAGGGAGAGGGGAAGGGAACAGACCAGCCTCAGGGTAACGGCAAGGACGGCCTGACTTACCCCACAGAGGCAAGGACAGGAAGGGAGCTCAGTCCGGGGTGGTTCTGAGTCCTGGGGCGGACAGCAACCTTGGCTGTCTACAGAAACATCCAAATCCATATCCAGCTCAGAGTGGCAGACGGCCACTCAACTGGCCCCGGAAACGACCGAATCCAAACCACGCTGACTGCTCCGATTAGAGACAACAAGGCTCCAAGAAGCGGTGGTCCTCTTACCAGGCCAAGAGATCACGAATGGCTGCTCTGGCCTTCCACCGGCGGGTTGCTCCAAGGGGATACTAACGAGATGAACCAGCAGCTGCACACCATCCCAGGGCCACTTATATTCCCAGCACCAAGACGAGAATTAGGTGCCTATGATCAAGCCCAACTGAAACAAGGGACAGCCGGAAGACCCGGAGTCTGGAGTCCACGGACCAGACCGTGAACCGGAACTCAGACTTCATGGACTGGACCATGACAGGAATACCCTTTCTCTTTGGGATGTATACATCCTGTGACTTCCAGAATTACTTCCAGAAATTCCAGCCATTGCTGCTCTGCCACCATCCCTGCCAATGTTGTCTTCCAATCAGTTCTGGCCAACTCCTCTCTCATGCCGCTGTAATTATGTTTCCTCCACTGTAATACTGATACATCTGACTTTGCTTCTCCTTCCCAAATTTCACGGTGAATTCAATCATAATATGATCCAACCCTGTGTGTTCCTTTACGTTCTCTAATCAATTCTGTTTCATTGCACAACACCCAATCCAGATATCTAAAAAGTTTTGTCGTAGGCAACGTAGAAGTTCTCACAACTGGAATCCTACACCAACCTGATTTTCCCCATCTACCAGCATATTGAAGTTGCACATGACTGTTGTGCCATTGCTCTTTTGCTATGATTTTTTTTTTATCTCCCTTTGTAATTTGTTAGTCACATCCTCGCTATTGTTTGGGGTCGGTACACAACGCCCGTCCTATCTTTTTATTCATGCAGTTCCTTAGCTCTATCCACAATGATTCAGCACCTTCCAAACCTATGTCACTTCTTTCTAATAATTTGATTTCATTTTTTTTTTTAACCAACAGAACAAAGCCGTGACCACCCCTTCTGCCTTCTTGCCTGTCTTTTTCATACAATTCTGTATCCTTGGACATTAACTTCCCATCAATAATCTTGTTTCAGCCCTGATTCCGTGATGCCTACAGCATCGTATCTGCCAGTCTGCAACTGTTCTGTAAGTTCATCTACCTTATTCCGCATACTGTGTGCATTCAAATACAACACCCTCAGTCCTGTGTTTGCCTTTTTTCATCCTGTTAACTGGAATTGTTGGATGCAGACCCTGAGCTAGTCTAACTGCAGCAACGTTATCATGGATCATTGTTTAAATAACTGGATTCGTCTTCAAATCTGCAACATTCCGTTTCACGGAGGAACCAAAATTCACAGGAATAGACTTGCGGCACGAGAACAAGAGAAGGCGGAGAATGTTCATCAGATTAGGCAACATCCACAGAGAAGGGAACATGGGATGTTTCTGAGCAATGTTCTTTTAACATTAACCATGCGTGTTTCTTTCCCCGATGTCAATGCCTAACCTGGTAAGTATTTTCAACATTAACCATCGCTATTTCAGTTTACAGATTCTGCAATTTTCTTCTTTCCCACTGCCTGACAGATCTGAGAGTCCAGTTATCTAGAAACTCCATTCTGGACCAGTAATCGAGAGACCGATATCTCACATCAAAGTTGCTGGTGAACGCAGCAGGCCAGGCAGCATCTCTAGGAAGGGGTGCAGTCGACGTTTCAGGCCGAGAACCTTCGAAGTCCCTTCAGGACCTGACGAAGGGTCTCAGCCTGAAACGTCAACTGCACCTCTTCCTAGAGATGCTGCCTGGCCTGCTGCGTTCACCAGCAACTTTGATGTGTGTTGCTTGAATTTCCAGCATCTACAGAATTCCTGTTGTTTACCGATATTTCACCTCGCATTGCGGTGACTGAGACCTGGAGTTCATTTTAAAATCTATCAGTGATCACGGAACTCAGTGACAGTGATTCTGAGGAGTTGTTTTCTGTAAATGTGAAACTCCTCCAGTTCTGTCCATTAGTGAATGAAACCAGTCAGGGTCCAAATGAAACTCCATGAATCCCAGCAGGTTCACTAATATTAGGGTTTTGTATTTAACTGGCCCTTTTCCTAGGGTCAGGACCTCCCTGGGTGCTATGCAGCCGATAGTTTGGAGTAAAGTTTATTGTATATTTAACTACTTCTGATATGAACACTCGGGTGTACACCAGGGAGACAGAGAATAGGAAACGAATGCAACAATACATACTGCCAGTTTGTTTCAATTAAAATAACGGCAGTGCATATACCTGCTGTGATAGAGAGCCGGAATTTTCTCTCATTGGGACATGGGTTATGGTTCTACTATCTGCAGACAGAGCACAGAGGAATGTGTCGATGACGGATGTTTTTCCAGCCCCCACCCTGCCGAACAACAAGATGTTTATACAGTCTGCACGGCCCTCGGGAGGGTTGTAGTTACAAAGATCACTCCTAAGCGTCGGCAGAGTCCTGTTAAAGTACAGGAAGAGAATGTTTAGCTACTTAGAAGAAACAGGTTAACGAAATGATCATAATTCACTCAGTCCGGTTGGAGAAACACACCCTGCTTAAAGGAACCCACCTCTGGTCCATCTTTGGGCGGTGAAAGCAATCCTGCTTTGAGAACTCTGAAACTGAAAGTAAAAGAGGTAAGGAGCACGTTTCATCACGACAGAACACAGAAGACCAACAGAAATAAGATTAACCAGAAAATAAATAAATAAACGGAACGATTGAGAAATGAACAGGCAGAATAGAAATGAGATCTTGTACGTGGGAATTAATGAAGTACGGCCAGTCAAAGAGCATTAATGATATCACTAATGGTTCTGTACTGAGGTAATCAACTGCAACAGGGGCGAGTGTATCCCCGAATTTCCTCATTATTATTCATGACAGAGTCCTTCGAATGATGCTAAAGAAAAGGATGGAACATTTACAACCACAGTAATTGCCAAACTGAATATCAATCTTTGCAGAAGCCAGTCGTCATGCCAGCGTATTTTCTCCATGTGAAATCAAAAAATTCCCAAGATCACTACATGTGCCAAAGGTCGTGGGGCTGGAGAATATCCCAGTTGTAGAATTGAAGACTGTTCTCCGGTACTAACTGTGCATCTAGCCAAGATGTCCCGTTAGAGTTATGTCACTGGTATCTAATCGACAGCGTGGAAATGACACAGTTAAGTCCTCTTTATAAAAAGGGACCAAAGGTAATTCAACTAATTTCCGCTGACTCAAAAGATCACAAATTTAGACCACAACAGTTCTGAAGAAGGGTTTCGGCCCAAAACTTCGACTGCCTATTTATTTCCATAGATGCTGCTGACGTGCTTAGTTGCTCCGGCATTTTGTGTCTGTTGCTTTGGATTTCCAGCATCTGCAGATATTCTAATGTTTATTGTTTTCCACTCATTCACTCTCGTCTCAAGATGGTGGAAGCTTTTCGGCAGAGAGCAACCAAACACTGTTTCTGCATTGATAATCTACTCATTGATGTCCAGATTGGATTTCGCCAGGACCACAATCATATTTCCTCAGAGCCTTGCCCCGAGTATCAACCAAGTGTGGAACTCCCGAAGTTACGTGAGAATGACTGCTATACAGTTTAATCCAGCGTGCAGATCTAGTAAAACTGGTCAAGGTCGACACTGAGGGCATTCGCTGATGGTTGCACCATGAAGCATGTCCACGCATAACTCAGCAAATAAAACAGTGCTTGGGTGACTGTACAAGATGAGGTATGAGATGATAAGTAATATTTGTACTACAAAAGCTGAACAATTGCCAGAGTGATAATCTCCAGTGACAGAATCCGAGCACCTATCCTTGGCATTCATAGTATTCCCTTCACTTTCAGCTTGATTCAGCAATGCATCTTCTTGAGGGTGATGGTGAATGGAGAATGCGTGCTGGACTTGCCAGCGTTGACCCAGGCCTCCAGCAGACCAGCCTCAGAAGCACAGTGGCATCAAGAGCAGATCAGAGGCTGGCCATCTTGCGAATACCCACTCACCTCCTAACACATCATGGCCTTTTCCAATCTAAAAAAAAAAAATCACAAACCAAGAATACGTTCAATACTTTCCACTGTTTGGCTGAAAACAGCTCCAACGAACCTCGAGATGCTCGACGCTGCCCTGAACAGAGTAGCACGCTGGATCGGCACGCAATCTACACCCATCCTACTACTACCCAAACACACCCCTTCTGCACCAATCACGTACAGGGGCTGCAGTGTGCATCGTCTTCAGGACGCACTGCAGTTACTTGCCCGAGATACTCTAACAGCCCCTCCTGAATCCTAAAATCCTCCACCAAGAATGATGAGGGCAACAAGGGAACACCGCAGGTTGAGGCTGTTGTGTATTGGCTGCAGCTCAGCGTTCAACACAATCATAATCTCAGTTCCCATAAATATCCTTCCAAACCTGAGCCTTTGTTGCTCCTTCCGCAACTTCCTCATCGGGAACCATCGTCCGTGCAGATGGGAAATGGCATCTCATCCTCGCAGACCATCGGCACGGACGTACCCAGTAATGCGTGTTTAGCCCACTGCTCTACTTTCTCTATACCGAAGGCTGTGTGGCTCGGCACAACTTAAACGCCATCTATAAATTTGCGACGAAACAACTATTGTTGGCAGGATCTCAGAGGGTGACAAGGAGGCATACAGGGGCACGATAGATAAGCTTGCTGAGTGCTCATGACGTCAGTAATACCAGAAGAAAAGTATGTAGACTTGAGGAAGGGTTAGTCGAGGGAACACCCAGCAGTCCTGATCGAGAGATCAAAACAGGAACGGGTGAGCAGTTTCAAGTTCCTTTGGGTCAACATCTCTGAAGAACTATCCTGGGCCTAACATATTGAATAAATTACAAAGAAGGCAGGACAGGGGCATGGTTTCATCTGGAATTTGAGGAGAATTTGTATGTCACCAATGACCCTCGCAAATTTCTACAGATATATAGTGCAGAGCATTTGAAGTGGTTGCATCACCGTCTGGTATGGAGGTTCCATTTTATAGAATCGGAAAACGCTGCAAAAAATTGTAAACAGCCAGCTCCATCGTGGGCACTGGCCTCCGCAGAATCCAGAACTCCTTCTTATGGCGATGTCCGAAAAAGGTGGCCTCCATCATTAAGGACCTCATTCACCCAGGACATGCCTCTGATCATTGCAACCGTCAAGGAGGAGGTACAAACTCAAAGTTTCAAAATCAGCTTCTTACCCTCTGCCATCAGATTTCTGAATTGACAATGGACCTCTGAACGTTATCAATATTTTCACTCTTTCTGCATTGCTCAATATTTACATGTATAGTATTTAATTGCTTTATTACATTGTATTGTAATGTACGCTGTTGCCAAAACAACAAAGTTGACAATATATGTTAGTGACATTAAAACTGATTCTGATTCCGGTTTCCCCCTTCGCCGTCACCTTCCCCACATGGACCGTGGGGTTCAAAGGGCTGATGAGAGATGGGTGATAAATACTAGTCTGGTAAATGAGATGCAGATCGTGAGCTGCGAATACTCAAAATGAAACTTCCCGTTACGCAGATAAATACAGGGTCACAATGTACAAGAATTATCATTCTTCTCCTTGCCCTTTTACTTTCATTCATATATTATGCTCTGCCAGTAAGAAACTACACAAGATTACAGAGACTTTATAACATCGGTGATACATTACACAGAGTTTCACATCCCCATAAGATCCATTATTTCACCCTGGAGGACGCATTCCCTCTGTTCTTGCTAACCACACCTCCTTACCAGACTTACGAGTTCCTTTTTCAGTTTTGACGAACGGTCTTCGAATTGATCCGTTACTTCTTTCTCTTCCCACATATCTTGCCAGACCTGCTGAGTGCCTGCAGCATTTTTGTAGAAATTTCCGTATTCCAGGAACCTCTGTCCTCACTTTCAGTAACTATCCACACAACGTCAGGCCTTTCAAAGTGCGGTCACTAACCAGATTCAGTATGTTGCAATCACGTTTTGTGTCAGGCTGGGATTTCCTGGAGCTATGGGAAGTTCACAATGGGATTCCCCCATATTACTGCAGAAAGACCACCAAATATATCACAGGTTGGCGCTCCAGCCACCTCACAATGATCCTCACTCATTCCAGGCCCGAAACACAGAGGAGTGCAGGGCGACTCAGGGGCAGTAGTCTGGTTCCTGTTCTGAACTAGGCATTAGTTTCTCTGCATCTCAAAGGGGAATAGCTACCTCATTATCAAAGGATTAGAGTTTAAATCATTTCAGTAAATAATCGAGTTTACTAGCATGTGCACCGTTGAACGAGGAGTGCAGTGTCAGATTCATGGAGGACCATCCACCAGGGCTGCACAGTCTCCCTATAGCTCTAAGTACCTGAAACCTGAGTTGTTGAGGGGTCCAAATTTCTTTTTGAAACTACCATCGCCAGTACAAAGCACGAACGCAACTATTTCATCACAGAAGGGAAAAGAGCCCAAGGAAAATTTCACATGTCAGTCAGTGACAATGTGTTCAACTCTGTGTCACAATGGGGGGCGTTGGGAACGGACCCAAAAACAAGACACAGACACTGTCTTGCCTCGGGCTCGGGCCCCAGAACCAGGCAAAAACATGACATGACTGTAGGACTGGAGGCTGGGGTTTTGAGGCTTGAGGTTTGGAGACAGGCTTGGGGTCTTGAGGCTTGAGGCTTGGAGACAGGTTTGGGGTCTTGAGGCTTGAGGCTTGGAGACAGGCTTGGGTCCTTGAGGATTGAGGCTTGGGAACAGGCTTGGGGTCTCGGGTCTAGGGCACTTCGAGGTTTGGCTATGGACTTCGAGCCAGGGGTATTGAGTCTTGAGGCTTCAGGCTGGGGTCTTAGTCTTGAGGCTTCCTGGCAGGGATCTTGGGTCTTGAGGCCTGCAGGCTGGGGTCTTGCGACTTAAGGCCTGCAGGCTGGGGTCTTGAGTCTTAAGGCTGCGGAGGCTGATAACTCGAAGGCTGGCGCTCGGAAACAGACTGGGAACTGTACATCAACATAGAGCCGGGACTTATCCTTCGAAAAGCCAAGACTCATCTTTAACACGACACCAACATGAGACAGGACAGTACATAGACATAGAGCCAGGACTTATCCTCAGAGAAGCCGGGACTCAACTTTATCTCCACACCAAGGTGAGACAGGTCCATCCCTCGGGTAACGGCAGAACAGCCAGACGTACCCAACAGAGGCAAAGACAAGACAAGACAAGACAGGTCCCCCCCGCAGGGCAACGGCAGAATGGTCTGAGTTACCACACGGAGGAGAGGACAAGACAAGACCGATCGTCCCGCAGGGCAACAGCAGAACGGCCTGACTTACCCCACGGAGGCAAGGACAAGAAGAGACAAACACCAAAGAACGACAGACAGTTCCATCTCTGCATCAGGGTTGCTCCGAGTAGCAGTTACGGCCAGCAACCTCGGTTGGCTACGGAAACAGCCGGATCCCTACCTAGCTCGGAGTAGCTGACGGCCACCCAGCTGGCCCAGGAAAAGGCAGAAGCCATACCACAAAGACAGCTCCAACTACTGACAGCAAGGCTCCATGAGGGGATGGTTCCCCAATGCGGCGTAAAGATGGCAAGTGGCCGCTTCAGACTTCCACCAGCAGGTTGCTCCCAGGGGATCTTGACAAGACAAACCAGCAGCCCCTACTGGCCCCCAAGGCCACTTATATTCCAAGCCCCAAGATGGGAATCAGGTGCCTATGATTATCTCAATCAAACGAGGGACAGCTGGAAGACCCGGAGTCCTGAGTCTATGGACTGGACCATGAAATGGAATGTGGCCTTCCCGGACTGGACCGTGACACTCTGAGTCACTTTAGAGCTGTTTAAGGTAATGAATGTTAAGGCAAAGAGTGAACATAGAACTCCGACTACCTCCACTCCAGGAAATTGCAGCTCTTTTTTTGGGGTGTTCCTGAAGCATGACATTGTATTGTAAAACAAAGAACCTGTTCTCGCACACAAAAATGTCCCCGGGAGAAGAAGGAAGGTATGTACTTGGTAAGGTGGAGCCCCAGCAAAGGCTGCGTTCTGTTAATGGTGATTTCTACCAATGCAGGTCAATGCGGCAAATAAGGGACAGCAAAGGGTGTAACAGCACTGGCGGACATTTAATTCCTTTGTTAGGGTATACTGCTTAAGGGCTAATACAACAGAAGAAGATAAGGGTTTGCAAATCAAGTGTGCGACAGGCACAAACAGAGAAAGCAAAGTATTATAGAAATGGTGGGCCCAAAGGGGAAACATTGGAAAGATAGGAAGAAGTTGTCCCATTGAGTCCCTTTTAAATCTACCCGTCTCATTAAAACTTTTCTCTCCAGACTTTGATTCCCTTTCTCATTGTAAAGGAACTATCTGCATTCACCCTATCTATGTGTTTGATAATGTGTACAGCAAGGTCACCCCGCAGTCTCTTATGCGCCAAGGGACGAAGCCCTGGATTGCCCAACCTTTCCTTTTTTTTAACAAAACGATAGAAGTTTATTTACAACACATATACACAAAAGTACAATCAACATTTACAAAGATAGCAAATATACTCAAATTAATGTATGATTACAGTACTGCCGTCTATAAGCCGTCTATACCATGGGGAGACCACCGGTCCCGGAAGTCCACTAATGTGCCCGCCGCGATAGCGTGCTCCCTTTCCAAGGACAGCCGGGAACGTACGTATCCTCGGAAAGGGGGAAGGCAGTCGGCCAGGGCAACGCCCTTCAATTTCCGCCGCCTAGACCCGTGAATGGCCATCTTGGCCAGGCTCAGGACCAAGCGCACCAAGAGATGCTCCTTTCGCTCCACCCCCTTCCAAACTGGGTGTCCGTCTATGAGGAGTGCGGGATTAAAGTGCAGCCTGAACCGCGGCAGCAGCTGTCTGAGGAACTATAAGACCGGCTGCAACCTCTCACATTCCGTGTATGCATGGGACACCGACTCCTCCTGCCCACAGACTGGACAGATGGACGGGCTGTCATTGAACCAGCTCAGGAATCTGTTATACGTACAGCCCGATGCAACATCTTCAACCCCAGGTTCCCAATGTACACGGGAAGCACCCCTGCGTGAAGAGACTTACATTGGGAACTTCCTCCGCTGCCCAACGGTAACACGGACCGCTAAGGCGAGTCCGGTTGGCAGATGAAGGCAAGGTGTTACAAGGGCAAAAGAAACGGACCCAAGTGCAGGACATCGACACGTAGGTAGCATTAACAGAAATGTGTTTATTAATTGTTGCAAGAAAGGACGGGGAGCGAGGATTGGGCCGAAGGGAGCCAAGGTGTGAGCGAAGTTGGACCTGGGATCGAACCCGGGTCACTACAGTAAGACTCGTGTGTTTAGTGGTGCGACTTAGGCAAAGCAGGGATGTGGACCGGGGATGAACATGGCCGGGAGCGAACAGAGGGCGGAATGCTCTGCTCCTATTAACACGGGGGGAAAGTAACATGGTCAACTGGCGCGGGAACAGAACTTAAATATAGAACATTCAGCAGTCGAGAAACAGTGTAAACACAAGCAAACAGCATGGGTGGACAGAGCAGCAGCAGGCAGGTCAAAATTTTCTTGACCCCGGGCATAGAGCTGTACTTCTAACTGGAGACAGGCGGCAGACAGCACTCCTCTTGCCATGGAGCATTAACCGGAAAAGCAATAGGCTGGCAATCCTTATCTCGGCACAGAATAGCACAGACAAACAGGAAACAATTCCCATCTTGACTCGGAAGAGATGAAGCAGCAAACGGCCGGCAATACGCAGTTGGACACGAAACGACAAAACCAAACAACGACAGAAAATTCGTATCTTGACTCGGAGTAGTGGCAAGCAGCCGGCAATACCACTGGACAACAAAGGTTTTGCTTCCAGAATACCTTTCGGTGCATCTTATGAAATTTGGGCTCCTGATCATAAAATCACCTTGAGGTTTCCCTATCACGCACCATTTTTAAATAAACTTATGTTTATCATTTCAATTCATAATTCAAGTCAATGAAAATGTTGCCTACAATATAAGATGGAAAGTTTCCTATCTTGTCCAGGCATGCTTGGGTGCCGGGGCTGCTGCATGGCAGGACAGGTTTTAGTAATAGTTATTGGGTTAGGACTGTAAGGATCGAATTTGCTATCACCAGACATAGAACTTTCTATGAAGGATTTTGATATTTGAGATAGCTGCTTCCCAGAATAACTGATGCCAAAGTTAAGGAAAACATTTTTGTTGGTCCACAAAGCAAACAGGATATTAATGACAGGCAATTTGAAGAATTTCCAGAGAGACCGGAGAAACTCACATGGTAGACATTCAAGGAAGTTGTTGAAATTTTTTTCGGCATCTACAGAGCACCAAACTACATGCAGCTGGTTGAAAGCATGCTTCAAGCATATAAAGCCATTAAATGCAACATGTCATTAAAGATTCATTATCTGCATTCCCATTTAGACAAAGCCCTGAAAATATTGGTGCTGTTAGTGACAAGCATGGTGAAAGGTTTCACCAGGACATTGTGAGAAAAGATACCAGTGCAACTGGAATCCATCAATGCTGGTGAATTATTGTTGGACTCTTAAGCGAGAAGCCTCAGACACTGTGTACAAATGAAAATCAATCACAAAATATTTTAAACTTAGTTGAACTATTGCAAAGCATCAGCACCAGTATGCAATTAAACACATTATATTCAATACAAGTTAATTTGTTGTTTCTCCAAATTCCTCCGTGATACAAGCAGTCTGAAAATATATTTGTGTTCATCTTCAAGCAGTCGATCACAAACAAAAACAAAAATCTGAGGAAGCAACACTTCTGAAAAAAATATGTTGTCCATTGACTCAGCTGGACTCGAGATGACAAAACCAAACAACAACAGTCAATACTTACCTTGACTCGCAGTAGCGGCTGTCACGTGATGGGCAACAATGAATTATGAATTGAGCAACAAACATCAAAGTTGCTGGTGAACGCAGCAGGCCAGGCAGCATCTCTAGGAAGAGGTGCAGTCGACGTTTCAAGCCAAGACCCTTCGTCAGGACTAACTGAAGGAAGAGTTAGTAAGAGATTTGAAAGTGGGAGGGGGAGGGGGAGATCCAAAATGATGGGAGAAGACAGGAGGGGGAGGGATAGAGCCAGGAGCTGGACAGGTGATTGGCAAAAGGGATATGAGAGGATCATGGGACAGGAGGTCCGGGAAGAAAGACTGGGGGGGGGGGGAACCCAGAGGATGGGCAAGGGGTATATTCAGAGGGACAGAGGGAGAAAAAGGAGAGTGAGAGACAGAATGTGTGTATAAAAATAAGTAACAGATGGGGTACGAGGGGGAAGTGGGGCATTAGTGGAAGTTAGAGAAGTCGATGTTCATGCCATCAGGTTGGAGGCTACCCAGACAGAATATAAGGTGTTGTTCTTCCAACCTGAGTGTGGCTTCATCTTTACAGTAGAGGAGGCCTTGGATAGACATGTCAGAATGGGAATGGGATGTGGAATTAAAATGTGTGGCCATTGGGAGATCCTGCTTTCACTGGCGGACAGAGCATAGGTGTTCAGCAAAGCTGTCTCCCAGTCTGCGTCGGGTCTCGCCGATATATAAGATGCCACATCGGGAGCACCGGATGCAGTATATCACCCCAGCCGACTCACAGGTGAAGTGTCGCCTCACCTGGAAGGACTGTTTGGGGACCTGAATGGTGGTAAGGGAGGAAGTGTAAGGGCATGTGTAGCACTTGTTCCGCTTACACGGATAAGTGCCAGGAGGGAGATCAGTGGGGAGGGATGGGGGGGACGAATGGACAAGGGAGTCGCATAGGGAGCAATCCCTGTGAAATGTGGGGTGGCGGGAGGATGGAGTAAGAGCAGATGTACGTGAAATGGGGGAGATGCATTTAAGAGCAGAGTTGATAGTGGAGGAAGGGAAGCCCATTTTTTAAAAAAAAGGAGGACATCTCCCTCGTCCTAGAATGAAAAGCCTCATCCTGAGAGCAGATGTGGCGGAGACGGAGGAATTGCGAGAAGGGGATGGTGTTTTTGCAAGAGACAGGATGAGAGGAGGAATAGTCCAGATAGCTGTGAGAGTCAGTAGGCTTATAGTAGACATCAGTGGATAAACTGTCTCCAGAGACAGAGACAGAAAGATCTAGAAATGGGAGGGAGGTGTCGGAAATGGACCAGGTAAACTTGAGGGCAGGGTGAAAGTTGGACGCAAAGTTAATAAAGTCAACGAGCTCTGCATGCGTGCAGGAAGCAGTGCCAATGCAGTCGTCGATGTAGCGAAGGAAAAGTGGAGGACAGATACCAGAATAGGCACGGAACATAGATTGTTCCACAAACCCAACAAAAAGGCAGGCATAGCTAGGACCCATACGGGTGCCCATAGCTACACCTTTAGTTTGGAGGAAGTGGGAGGAGCCAAAGGAGAAACTATTAAGAGTAAGGACTAATTCCGCTAGACGGAGCAGAGTGGTGGTAGAGGGGAACTGATTAGGTCTGGAATCCAAAAAGAAGCGTAGAGCTTTGAGACCTTCCTGATGGGGGATGGAAGTATATAGGGACTGGACATCCATGGTGAAAATAAAGCGGTGGGGGCCAGGGAACTTAAAATCATCGAAAAGTTTAAGAGCGTGAGAAGTGTCACGAACATAGGTAGGAAGGGATTGAACAAGGGGGGATAAAACCGTGTCGAGGTATGCAGAAATTAGTTCGGTGGGGCAGGAGCAAGCTGAGACAATAGGTCGGCCAGGACAGGTAGGTTTGTGCATCTTGGGTAGGAGGTAGAAACGGGAAGTGTGAGGTGAGGGAACTACAAGGTTGGTAGCAGTGGATGGGAGATACCCTGAGCGGATAAAGTCGGTGATGGTGTAGGAGACAATGAATGGAGGCAGGTTTTATAAAAACAAACAAACATTTATTAAACTCTGCTCAACAACAGTGAAAAATATTCGAACGACTCGTTTAACGGGAAGTTAACTGCTATACGGCAACTCTGCAACAATTCTTAAAAGGGTAAATGCGAAAACAATTTGAACCCAGTCTTAAAATGGTAAATTCGAAAGTCCAAGTGATTTATACAGTCAATAAGGAGAGACTTCTCTGGGAACGGACTTCTTCGAAGACGTGACATTACTGTTGATTCTCCAAAGGATTCATGACGAAGCAAATGAAATGGCTTAAAGGAACTGACTTTTTGCTGGCGCGTAGATGCTGCTCAAACTTCCCTACTCTTACGGGAGTTATCTCAAATACAGGTCACCATTTCTGAAACAAATCCTCAATAAGGTCGATCCTTTATAAAACCACCAAACGACTCCAACTTTATGCGATCCTTCAGGTTCCCGTCCTTTAGTAAGGTCTTCACTCTCCAATACTACTGTAAAAGTAAATCAAAAATACACCAACAGATCTGGCAGCGACTGGTGAAACAGCCGGCTCAGCTATTTTACCTTACAATAGAAAGTAGAATTCCTCTTTAAAATGAAACTACGTCATGAGACAGATACACAGCAGAACGGAGTAACTGACAAAGCAAACAACAACTCAACTGAAAACTAACTGCGTCACACCAGGGGTCTCCTTTACACTTGTTGAGAATAGTCGTCATGTGACCTCACACTGGCGGGAAAATTACATCATGTGACCTCCACGAGACCATTATATCATGCTCATAAGACCGTCACAAGATACCCACGGGGCACATAACACCTCCCTCCAAAAAAGAATTGGTCTTTTAGGAGCAAAATTTTAACAACTATTTGCACAAAAAAATACAAATGCATAAAACTCATAACATACACGATATACACAGTATTATCATACAGCATCTTGCACACTAATATACGATATACAGTAGGAGTGTTACAAGTGCTAAAATACCACTCCATCAAAAAAATTACATTGTACATTTAACGTCTAGATAGACAGTCAGCAATCACATTATCTTCACCTATAATATGAGTTATCAAAATATTATACTCCTGTAACATCAAACTTTGTTTGATTTATTTCCTTAACAATTTTTTTTACATAGACCATAGAATAGTACAGCACAGTACAGGCCCTTCGGCCCGCAAATTTTGCCGACCCTCAAACCCTACCTCCCATATAAACCTCCAACTTAAATACCTCCATATATCTGCCTAGTAGTCTCTTAAACTTCATTAGTGTATCTGCCTCCACCACTGACTCAGGCAGTGCATTCCACGTACCAACAACTCTCTGAGTAAAAAATCTTCCTCTAATATCCCCCTTCCCACCCCTTACCTTAAAGCCATGTCCTCTTGTATTGAGCAGTGGTGACCTGGGGAAGAGGCGCTGGATATCCACTCTATCTATTCCTCTTATTATCTTGTACACCTCTATCATGTCTCCTCTCATCTTCCTTCTCTCCAAAGAGTAAAGCCCTAGCTCCCTTAATCTCTGATCATAATGCGTACTCTCCTAACCAGGCAGCATCCTGTTAAATCTCCTCAGTACCCTTTCCAATGCTTCCACATCCTTCCCATAGTGAGGCGACCAGAACTGGACACAGTACTCCAAGTGTGGCCTAACTGGAGTTTTATAGAGCTGCATCATTACCTTGTGACTCTTAAACTCCGTCCCTCGACTTATGAAAGCTAACACCCCATAAGCTTTCTTAACTACCCTATCCACCTACTAGACAATTTTCAGGGATCTATGGACATGTACCTCAGATCTCTCTGCTCCTCCACACTACCAAGTATCCTGCCATTTACTTTGTACTCTGCCTTGTAGTTTGTCCTTCCAAAGTGTAGCACCTCACACTTCTCTGGGTTGAACTCCAGCTGCGACTTCTCAGCCCACTTCTGCATCCAATCAATGTCTCTCTGCCATCTTCGAATGTCCTTTACACTATTTGCAACACCACCAACCTTCGTGTCATCTGCAAACTTGCCAACCCACCCTTCTACCCCCACATACAGGTCGTTAGTAAAAATCACGAAAAGCAGAGGTCCCAGAACAGATCCTTGTGGGACACCACAAGTCACAATCCTCCAATCTGAATGTACTCCCTCCACCACGGCCCTCTGCCTTCTGCAGGCAAGCCAATTCTGAATCTACCTGGCCAAACTTCCCTGGATCCCGTGCCTTCTGACTTTCTGAATAAGCCTACTGTGTGGAACCTTGTCAAATGCCTTACTAAAATCCATATAGATCACATCCACTGCACTACCCTCATCTATATGCCTGGTTACCTCCTCAAAGAACTCTATCAGGCTTGTTAGACATGATCTAACAAAGCCATGCTGACTGTCCCTGATCAGACCATGATTCTCTAAATGCCTATAGATCCTATCTCTAAGAACTTTTTCCAACAGCTTTCCCACCACAGACGTAAGGCTCACTGGTCTATAATTACCCGGACTATCCCTACTACCTTTTTTGAACAAAGGGACAACATTCGCCTCCCTCCAATTCTCCGGTACAATTCCCCTGGACAATGAGGACATAAAGATCCTAGCCAGAGGCTCAGCAATCTCATCCCTCGCCTCGTGGAGCAGCTCCTTGTCTGTATCCTGTCATGTCCCTACTCTAGTGAAGTACTATACCTTGCACTTCAGTGTCTGTGTCTTGCATTTGGGTCAGCTCCCAACGCCCTCCATTGTGACACAGGCAACTTTAAAAATTCTACATAACCATGGAGAAGGTCAATATGAAAAATATTTTAAAAATTCAGCTGTATATCCATCCGGACCAGGTACTTTACCAGAATTCATCGAAAAAATTGCTCTCATTTCTAGAGTATTATGATTATACATGAGAAAAGAAAGAGAACCCTTTATCAATTGGACATAAAAGCCTCCAAACATCTAAAATTCCAGCGTCAACAAGAAAAGGAATTAATGAAAATAGCAGATTTGTTTGGAAGTACCTGATTGGGCGCAGACCTGTCCAAAATAGGATTCAGAGTTCAGACAATAATAAAAATATATTCATTTAAATTGAGAAGAGATACAAATAAATACTTAAAGAATTCAGGATAGTATACTCATGAATCAGGAAGAGGGAAAAAGGTTTAAAGAGGAACAGGAAGTTACGACAATACAGACAGTTTTGTAATTTCAAATCAGCCCAGATGAAAAGTACTAAACTAAAAATAACCCCTCCCCCCCCGACTCACAAAGACCTTTAACTTGGACAATAGACAGCCGGAGAACTATCTAAGAACGTCCCTACCCCCACCTCTCTTGAGGGCAAGGCTCCAAATTTAAAAAAAAATCTCCAGTAGTCAAAACATTGCGAAAGGAATGTCAAGCACATGTTTAAAAAATAAAACAGCCATTTGCAGAGCATTTTAAAAGACAAGGTCTTAAAAAATGAAACTAATAGAATTTTACTAATCTTTCAAAAGAAAACAATTAATCACCAAGTCAAAATCTTACTAATTTTCAAAAGTGAATGATTAAAAATGAAATAGTAAAATGATAAGGTAAAAAGAAAGGAACCTTAACATAGAAGCATAATAAACACTTGTACGCCAAAACAAAGTACGAGTAGAATCAACCCAGGGGCAACGTTCTGCAAACTTAAAATGTTCAAATCTATGAGCTGGTTATTAACTAATAAAGCAGATGTATAGAAACATAAAGGAGCGGTCAATTTATTAAACATCCGAGTTCAAACATTGATCTTCAAGAAATTGTTGTGCTTCGACGACGGATTTACACCATTTGAACCATTTATCAGGCAGAACAACCCTTAGACGAGCACGGTATAGCAAAGCCGGTCGGAAATTCCTTTGATATAATTCCGATATGACTGATTTAAAACACGATCTTTCTTGCATTACCTCAGGCCAATAGTCACAACCAGACGAAACTTAAGATTTTGATGCTCGATAATTCCTTTCCGATGAGCAATTCGAATTAACTGCTCTTTAGTACTCACATAATGAAATCAAAGTATCACAGCGCGCGGCTTTAACTTCTTCGGCTGTTTGGGTCTCAATGCCTGGTGAGCATGGTTGAGTATCGGAGGAGAAGAAAAGAAAACTCAGAGCCAAAGAATTGAGAAAAAAAAATAGTAAGATCACCGCTCTGAACGTCTTCACTGAGTCCTGTTATTCACAAATTCTGTCTGTGACTACGGCTCTCCAAATCAATGGTCTTGACGTTATACTGCTCCAATGATGTATTAGTCAAAATTAATTTCTTTTCCAAAGAATCCAATTTGCAATCTTTCTGTTTCCCAGCTTCAATGAGATCTAAAACTTGCCATTGCTGTGTTTCGTTCTCCTTTTAAGTGCTGCCAATCTTCTCTCGTTCTCCTTTAACAATACTTCCAAAGTAGCAAATCTTTTATCGAGTTTTTCATCCAAGAGCTTCGAGATAGCCTCCAAAGTAAGCTTTGACTGTTTAGGTCTGTTCAAAGACACCTTCTTTCTTTCATTTCCATTGCCGATTTCCTTGCCTTCGGCTAATACCCTCTTTCCTCTGGTAGTCATTTCCATCGATTAAAATTCAGAATTCAAGCATATAAAAGTGTTATAAAAATTTTGATGGAGATAGTAAAAGGGTGGTAAAAAAAATTGATAATTGAATGGAGCAAAGCCAAAATGCGACCTACTTCATCTAGTGCCCCCAAGAGAATCGGGATTTTAATTGTCTATTTTAATGCAAGGAGTATTACGAACAATGCGGATGAGCTTAGAGTGTAGGTCAGTACTTGGAGCTGTGATGTTGTTGCCATTACAGGGACTTGGATGGCTCAGGGACAGGTATGGCTACCTGGAGTGCCAGGCAATAGATGTTTCAGAAAGGACAGGGAGGAAGGCAAAAGAGCTGGAGGCGTGGCACTGCTGATCAGAGATAGTGTCACAGCTGCAGAAAAGGAGGAAGTCATGGAGAGATTTGAGCGTAGAAGAATGAGAGGGGACTTGATACAGGTCTACAAGATTATGAGATGTATAGATTGGGTGGATAGCCTGTACCTGTTTCCCAGGGCACGAACGGCAAACAACAGAGGGCATATGTACAAAGTTAAGGGAGGGAAGTTTAGGGGCGACATCAGGGGTAAGTTTATTTACACAGACGGTTGTGGGTGCTGGAGTGACTTACCAGGGATGGTGGTGGACGATAAAAAAGGGTTATTTAAGAGCCTCTTGGACTGGCACATGGACGAAAGAAAAATAGAGTGTTACGTGGTAGTGTGGGTTTCGTACTTTTTTAAGACTTATATGGGTCAGCACAACATCAAGGGCCGAAGGGCCTGTACTGTGCTGTAGTGCTGTATGTTTCTATGGATTGTCTACGGAGTCTCTGTGGGTGGAAGGTAGGAACAGGAATGGGTCAATAACTCTACTGGGTGTTTTTTATAGACCACCCAATAGTAACAGGGATATCGAGGGGCATATTGGGAGACAGATTCTAGAAAGGTGTAATAATAGCAGGGTTTTCGTGATGGGGGATTTTAATTTCACAAGTATTGATTGGCATCTCCATAGAGCAGGGGGTTTAGACTGGGTGGAGTTCGTTAGGCGTGTTCAGTAAGATTTCCTGATACAATATGTAGATGAGCCTACAAGAGAAGAGGCTGTACTTGATCTGGTATTGGGAAATGAACCTGGTCAGATGTCAGATCTCTCAGTGGAAGAGCATTTTGGAGATAGTTATTACAATTCTATCTCCTTTACCATAGCATTGCAGAGGGATAGGAACAGGTAATTTAGGAAAGTGTTTAATTGAGCTGAGGGGATATATGAGGATATCAGTCAGAAATTTGGAAGCACAAATTGGAAACAGATATTCTCAGGAAAATGTATGGCAGAAATGTGGCAAATATTCAGGGGTTATTTGCGTGTAGTTCTGCAATGGTACGTTCCAATGAGACAGGGAAAAGGATGGTAGGATACAGGAACCGTGGTGTACAAAGACTGTTGTAAATCTAGCCAAGAAGAAAAGTTTGTGAAAGTTTCCAAAACTAAGTAATGATAGAGATCCAGAATATTATAAGTCAAGCAGGAAGAAGCTTAAGGATGAAATTAGGAGAGCCAGAAAGGGCCATGAGAAGGACTTGGCGGACAGGATTAAGGAAAATCCCAAGGCATTCTACAATTATGTGAAGAACAAGAGGATAAGATGTGAGAGAATAGGGCCAATCAAATGTGACAGCGGAAAAGTGTGTATGGAACCGGAGGAGATTACAGAAATACTTAATGAATACTCTGCTTCAGTATTCACTATGGAAAGGGATCTTGGCGATTGTAAGGATGACTTACAGCGGACTGAAAAGCTTGGGCATATAGATATTAAGAAAGAGGTTGTGCTGGAACTTTTGGAAAGCATCAAGTAGGATACATCACCAGGACCGAACGAGGTGTACCCCAGGCTACTGTGGGAGGCGAGGAAGGAGATTGCTGAGACTCTGGCAATGATTTTTGCATCATCAATGGGGACGAGAGAAGTTCTGGAGGATTGGAGGGTTGTGGATGTTTATCCCTTATTCAAGAAAGGGAGTAGAGATAGCCCAGGAAATTATAGACCAGTGAGTCCTACTTCAGTGGCTGGTAAGATGACGGAGAAGATCCTGAGAGGCAGGATTTATGAAAATTTGGAGAGGCATGATATGATTTGGAATAGTTGGCGTGGCTTTGTCAAAGGCAGGTCGTACCTTACGAGCCTGATTGATTTTTTGAGGATGTGACTAAACACATTGATGAAAGTACAGCCAGTAGATGTAGTGTATATGGATTCAGCAAGGCATTTGATAAAGTACCCCATGCAAGGCTTATTGAGAAAGTAAGGAGGCATGGGATCCAAGGGGACATTGCTTTATGGATTCAGAATTGGCTTGCCCATAGAAGGCAAAGAGGGGTTATAAACAGGTCATACTCTGCATGGAGGTCGGTAACTTGTGGTGAGCCTCAGGGATCTGTTCTGGGACCCTTTCTCTTCATGATTTTTAAAAATGATCTGAATGAGGAAATGGGGGATGGATTAGTAGATTTCGTGATGACAAAAATGTTGAGGATGTTGTGGATAGTGTGGAGGGATGTCATAGGTTACAGTGGCACATCAACAGGATGCAAGACTAGGCTGAGAAGTGGCAGGTGTAGATCAACCCAGGTAAGTGTGAGTTGGTTCATTTTGTAGGTCAAATATGATGGTAGAATATAGTATTAAATGTTGGACTGTTGGCAGTGTGAAGGATCAGAGGGATCTTCGGGTCCAAGTCCATAGAACACTCAAAGCAGCAACACAGCTTATAGTCATAGTCATACTTTATTGATTCTGGGGGAAATTGGTTTTCGTTACAGTTGCACCATAAATAATAAATAGTAATAGAAATAGTAATAGTAATACTACTATTAGTAAATAGTAAATAGTAATAGTCAAGGAAATAATAAATAGTAATAGAAAATAGTAATAAATAGTTAAGTAGTAATATGTAAATTACGCCAGTAAATTATGAAATAAGTCCAGGACCAGCCTATCGGCTCAGGGTGTCTGACCCTCCAAGGGAGGAGTTGTAAAGTTTGATGGCCACAGGCAGGAATGACTTCCTATGACACTCTGTGCTGCATCTCGGAGGAATGAGTCTCTGGCTGAATGTACTCCTGTGCCCACCCAGTACATTATGTAGTGGATGGGAGACATTGACCAAGATAGCATGCAACTTAGACAGCATCCTCTTTTCAGACACCACCATGAGAGAGTCCAGTTCCATTCCCACAACATCACTGGCCTTATGAATGAGTTTGTTGATTCTGTTGGCATCTGCTACCCTCAGCCTGCTGCCCCAGCACACAACAGCAAACATGATAGCACTGGCCGCCACAAACTCGTAGAACATCCTCAGCATCGTCCGGCAGATGTTAAAGGACCTCAGTCTCCTCAGGAAATAGAGACGGCTCTGACTCTTCTTGTAGACAGCCTTAGTGTTCTTTGACCAGTCCAGTTTATTGTCATTTCATATCCCCAGGTATTTGTAATCCTCCACCATGTCCACACTGACCCCCTGGATGAAAGCAGGGGTCACCGGTACCTTAGCTCTCCTCAGATCAGCCACCAGCTCCTTAGTCTTTTTCACATTAAGCTGCAGATAATTCTGCTCACACCATGTGACAAAGTTGACTCTGCGGTTAAAATGGCAGATGGTGCATTGGCTTTCATCAAGCATGTGTTTGAATTTAGGGGCCCAGAGGTAATGTTGTAGCTATTTAGGACCGTGGTCAGATCCCACATGGAGTACTTTGTTCATTTCTGGTCGCCTCACAACAAGAAGGATGTGGAAACCAGAGAATAGGTGCCCTGAAATTTACAAAGATGTTGCCTGGATTGGGGAGCATGCCTTATGAGAATAGGTTGATTGAACTCGGCCGTTTCTCGTTGGAGTGATGGAGGATGAGAGGTGACCTGATAGAGCCTTATAAAATGATGAGAGGCATTGATTATGTGGATAGTCAGAGGCTTTATCCCAGGGCTGAAATGGCTAACATGAGTGGACACCGTTTTAAGGTGCTTGGAAGTAGGTACAGAGATGTCAGAGGAAAGTTTTTTACACAGCGAGTGGTGAGTGCATGGAATGGGTTGCCTGTGATGGTGGTGGAGACTGATACGATATTATCTTTTAAGAGATACCTGGAAAGTTACGTGGAGCTTAGAATAGCAGATGACTATGGGTAACCCTAGGTAATTTCTATAGCAAAGGTAAGTTCGGCACAGATTTTTGGACCAAATGGCCTGTATTGTGCTGTTGTGTTCTGTGTTCTGTCCTCTACAGCGGAGAAACTAGGTGCTCTATGAACTACTTTGCTGAGCATTTGTGCTCTGTCCATAATAACCCAATCAATCTCCAGTTGCTTCTCACTTCAGCTTCCCTTCTTATTCCTGTATTGACCTCTCTGTCTTTGGCCTCCTGCACTGTCAAGGCAAGGTTAGATACAAACCTGCACAGCAGCACCTCATGTCCACAAACCAATGGTGTCAGCATCGAATGTTCCCTTCTGTTTATTTCCCACATCCTCCAGTCCAGAGCAGTCTCAGTCCTTCTCTTCATCGTTTCCAACTCAGCCACCTTGTCACCGGAATCATTACCCCTCTGCATCTATTTCCAATGCCCAGTTACGTACCCACCTGTTGCTCACGTACATTGATTCATCTTTCTATGCTCTTCCCTCCTGACACTATTCCCTCAGCTCACCTGAGCTCAGCTCTTACCTACCCGCCCCTCTCTCACCCCTCCATCTCACCTCCTTATACCGGCTATCTTTCCCTGCACTCCAGTCTTGATACAGGATCTCGTGATGACACCAATAACCTTGAATAAAAAATCCTATAAAATATAGTGGATACAGTCCAATTCATTCAGCAAAAATCCTCCCCACTATTGAGCACATCGACTTGGAGCGTTGTTACAGGAAAACAGCACTCATAATTAGCGAGACCTGCCACTCAGGTCAGGCTCTCTTCTCGCTGCCGCCATCAGAAAGAAGGGCCATGAACCTCGAGACCCACACCAGTAGGTTCAGGAACTGTTATGACCTCTCAGCAACTGGGCTGTTAATCCACAGGGAAAAAAACTACTTAACATCAGTTGTTCATTACTGAGCTGTTCCCACAATTTATGGACTCACTTTCAAGAACTTTTCACCTCATGTTCTTGATTGATTGATTGATTGATTTGTTATTTCCTTGTCTTTGTATTGAATGGTTTGGTGTCGTTTTTACACTGGTTATGTGCAATCTTTCACTGATTTCATGATGGGCTATGGAGCTACTAAATAATCCCTCAAGAAAACAAATTTCACATTTTATATGGTGGTATATATGTACTATAATAATAAATTTACTTTGAACTTCAGACATCCTTTTTCCCCTATGCATACTACTCGACCCTCAGAGTTCTTGCAGCAGATTGCTCTTTGCTCCAGATTCCAATTACAGTTCTTGTGTCTCATATGGTGTGATAATCTCAGTTACTCTCTGTGAAACGTGCAAGTGAGACCAGAGACAGGAAGATCATACAGCCGAATGTGCGGCTAAAAAGTTGGAGGTTGGCGGGTGGGCATCAGGCACCTGGGTCATTTGACTCTCTTTGAGGGCATGGACGTCATGTCCAGGAGGGATAGTTTACACTTGAACTGGAGCGGAACAATGTCACCATGCTCCAGTGTTTAAACTGCAGTGCCAGTGGTAGGGAACCAGAGTAGTGAGTGAGCAAGTAGAGAGATTGAGGAAGAACTAGAGATTAGTTCAAATAGGTCTAATGGATAAGCAGGCAGCACCAGGATAATGAACACAATGGGGAGAATGGTTTTAAGTGTATTTATTTTAATATAAGGCAGAGGAGCTCACAGTTTGGATTAGTACAAGAGCTATGATGAACGGCCATCATAGAAATCTGGCTGCGCAAACCTCCATAATTTAAATCTTTCAGACATTACAGTGAGCAGCACTAATGAGGCATAGATTTGCAGTGCTGTCCAAGGACAAGTATCAACTGCACTGAGTGAGCAAATCCAGGAGGTCTCGAGCAGTGAGGGCATATAGTAAAGCTGAGAAAGGTATAATAATTGTAATGGAATTCACCTCCCTAAGAGCGAGTGAGAGACAGAAGAACAGACATGCTGACATATTATAGAAAAATGTAAATTTATTATCCAAGCACAGCCCTTCGATCAGTCACTGGGAACGAAATTTGTAGTTGGAGTCAGTCTGTTTTGTTTACAGTCAGCCAATCTGCCTCATCATCCGGCAGCTCCATTGTGGCCTTGCTTCAACTGGACGTGGGCTGAGCCTATAGCTAGCTACCCTTGAGAAGGTCGAGGCAAGATGCCATTTTAAACTATTGCAGTTTTTGCAGTACAGAAATACTCATAGTGCTGTTAAAGATGGAGTTCAGGGACCTGGTGACAATGTAGGAACACAATATGTTTCAGAACAGGATAGTGTGAGGCTTGGAAGGCAACTTCTAAAGGGTGAGGTGGCATTCCATGTGATCTTGCTACCGTTGTCCTACAGATAGGTAAAGGGAATGAGTTTGGAAGATGCTATCTGAGGAAACTCGGTCAGTTGCTGTAGTGTGTTCTGCTACAACTCACCCAAACACCTCAGACAGGTATAAACTGGTGCTACTGTACATCAGTGGTGGAGTGAGTGAATGGTTATGGATGGGTTGCCTGTCTAGTAGTCTGCTGTGTTCCAGATGATGTTGAAGTTCTAGGTTATTGTTGAAGTCTCGTTCACCCAGTCAAATGAGATGTTCCTCATACTCTTTACTCGAGACCTGTGGATGGTGGATAGGCTTTGACAGTTAAGAAGTAGGTTTTACACTACAGGTTTCCCAGTTGTGGATGGCGTTTCTGCCCTGCTCCTGTAGGCACACTGTGTACACAGCTACTCCAGTTTAGCTTGTGGTCAGTGGAAACCCAGAATATTGATATTCGTGGATCCATCTATCGACTGTCAGGAAATGAGAGTTGGATATACTCTTGTTGGATGACATCGTTATTGTCTTGACACGGGTGGATTATTAGTAGGTGGAAAGTACCATTTGTGTCACCTAGTACACCAAGTCTGGACATCGCTGAGATTTAATACATTTCGATGTGGACTAATTCATTATGTGATGGGTTGCAAATGATGCTAAAAGCATACGGTCCCCTCCCTCATCCGGTTTCATCTGTACATCATCTTGCCAATTATCACCCCTGAATCTCTGTCTGTACCTTCTCCTTCCATCTGCCCACCTAGCTTCCTGGGCCCAGCATCGGCTTTTTCACTTTATCCCACCACTTACCCACAAGCCCCTGTCTCGCCCAGACTTTCATCTCTGTGTACTGGCTATCAGTCCTCTACACCCTCAGACCTGATGCAGGATGGCTGATCCAAAACATCAACCAGCCCTTTGCCTTCACAGATGCTGCTTGACCCAATGAGTTCCTTCAGCAGGTGGTTAGAGATGGACCAGGATGAACCAACCAGTCAACTTGCCCACTGAAGGAGGCAGGGCTGGACGGTTATACCACTGCCGTACAGAGCTTCTGCTCCTGACTTCTGGAGCCGCAGTGACTACGGTTAGAGGTCAAGGTCAGGGACATGGGATCAGTGCTGTGATTCAGGATAGAATCGAGCGTAAAAGGACAGGGGCACAGCTCTGGGCCACGGTTAAGTTCGGGTATTCTCTGTGTGTTGATGTGAGCTGTGAATAATTACAACATGGCTGCTATAGTTCCTTAAAGTTGTTGTAGCCGGTGGCGGTAGTAGGGATAACTCTTTCTTCATCTTCTTCATCGTCCTGAAATTCTCCCTTTATGAAGGGGCCGACTGAACAATCTGACACATCTGTGATCTCCCGGAGGATTTGGCGTGGGGTGCAGGATGGCCGAAGCTGGGGCTCTATGACGCCTCGATTCCTAATGGCGGAATGCGAACCCATGGTTTGCTGAATTACTCCACGCCAATGAAAGCTTCGAAGTAGATTAAAATCGACGAGTCGAGAGGGTGTTCAGTGCTGTCTGCCTACGTTTGACCATTCTCCCCCTCGCTGCTGCCGGCAGAAGGTGCAGGAGTCTTGGGTCCTACACTGCAAGGTTCGGTTGCCTCGGTGGTTCGTGGCTGTGGACTGACTTTTTGGATGAGTTGCGGTTTGATGTTTAATGTCCACAGCGCTGATAGCACATTACTTTGCACGATTGGATCGAGGCGCTTCAGTGCGAAACAACATCTGTGTTTGTGGTCTGCAGCCTTCGAACACAGCGCTCAACTGATTAACTCGTTGTCTGCGGCCACGGGCATTGGCCCCTGGACTGGCTTCACTCGCCCCCGTGGCTCGTGGCTGTGGAATCACATTTGGGAAATCTCGTTGTTTGATGCATCATGTTCTCCGTGTTATTTGTTCGTTTTTTTTTTGCTTGCTCGATTTGTCCTTTTTTCAGTCATTTGATGATTGTTGTGTGGGGTTTCTTTAAACGGGGTCGATGGTCTTTCTTTGCTTTATGGCTGCTTGCAAGAAGACGAGTATCAAGGTCGTGTACTGCATACATACTTTGAACTTTGAACTCTCATCAGTTGCATGGAGAGAGGGAGCCTGATACACGGGCAGTTTGCTCTCCGTGTCTTACTGCCTTACGTATCATGCAGACAGCTGCGACATTACTTCTATGGTCGACCGCGATCAACAAAGGGCCTCAGGGATACCATGGTGGAATGGGGTCGGTGGACGTGAGTGTGTGGTGGCTGCTGAGATGTGTGCTGCCACAGTGATTCCTGTGTGGCCTGGGGTGTTTACAAGATGAAGCACCTCCATCTTGTGAAACGAGTGAGCTTACTGAATAAATCACAACGCGCTGGAAGAGCTCGGTGAGTCAGACAAAGCTTCAGTAAGGTCATTTCTGCATCATTCTGCTTACCACACCACCCCGCTGCCGTCTTTGTCTTCTGGCGTTTCCCATCTTGGCAACATTGGTTTTGTCGACAGACCTGACAGAGTCGAACAGAAAGTTTCCACAAGGGATACAATACAACCAATACACCACACACGATAATTAGGCTGGGATTAGTTTGCTTCTGTTGTACCTCATGTGGACCGTCTCCGGGACATAACAGTAAATTAGGGCCAGAGATCCTCACAGTATTTCCATGACTCATCCACTTCACACCACCAGCGGATACAGGTGACAATCACAGAAGCTCCAGTTTCCATTGGATTATTTACATGTCACTCAGGACTGACCAACCAATGGTGTCACGTATCATGAAAAGACCAAAAATTTTGACGGTGATGATTGGATCATTTCTTACTCGTCCGACCAAGGGAGACTGTTGGTGAAATTCTTACCTGGAAACTTGAAGCTATCAGCCCTTGCAGCCTCAACATCATTGGTGTAACCAGGAGTATGTGCACCATCCTCCTTACTGATTAATAACCAGCTCTTTTGTTGACGTTGAGGGAAAGTTTGTTGTCATGCTACCATGTCAGTAAACTCACTATCTCCTTCTTCTAAACTGACTTATCATTCTTTGAGATACGACCCACCACGGTGGTATCATCAACAACTTGTAGATGGATTTGCAACAGAATGTGGTCACGTGGTACAGGGAGTAGAGCATGGGCTGAGGATTTGTACAGCATCAGTAGTTAGAATAATCTTGGCAGAGGTGCTACTGCCTGACCATACTGATTGTAGCCTTTTAGCCAGGAATTCAAGGATCCAGTTGCAGAGAAAAACATTGACTCTCAGGGGTCTGCTGTCTGGTCATGAGTTTGCTTGGAATAATATAATTAATTGCAGGATTGCAGTCAATCAACAATAGTGTAACAGAGATGTTCTTAATGTCTCGGTGCATCAACATTGAATGAGCGGCTAGGAATATGGCGTACACCGTATACCTATTTAGGCAAGAAAGTTAAATCAAATGGCATAAGAGACCACAGGGCTTCGCTTCCAGATGAGCTCAATGCCTTCTATGCTCTTGACCAGCAAAGCATGGAGGAGCCATTCCAGACTCCCACATCCCCTAATGATCCGATAATTTCAGACTCTGAAGCCAATGCGGAAGACACCTTCAGGAGGGTGAACACAAAAAAAACATCCAGCCCAGACGGGGTACCTGGCCAAGTACTAAAGACTTATGCTGATCAGCTGGTTGGTGTGTTCACTGAGATCTTTAATCTCTCACTTCAGCAGTGTGTGGTACCCACCTGCTTCAAGCAGGCGTCAATTATACCAGTGCCCAAGAAGAACGTGGTGATCTGCCTCAATGACTGGCACCTAGTAGCACTAACATCCACAGTGATGAAGTGTTTTGAGAGGCTGGTGATGAAACGTATCAACTCCTGGCTGAGAAGCAACTTAGATTCTACCTGAGCAACAGGTTTATGGGTGATGTCACCTCATGGACTCTACACTCAGCTTCGGAACATCTGGACAGCAAACATGTGTACATCAGGATGCTCTTCACTGAATGCAGTTTGGCATTCAATACCATATTCAACTCAGGCCAAGGCCATGGACACCATACGGGCTTCATTGCTTTCCACAATTCACTCTCCAGAGAACTGATCTTGCATCCTCTACAGTGACAGTGACAGTAGATTCAGATGCACTGGAGGCTGGCTGTTGCCATATCTGTTCCCTTCTGTTGAAAATGTGCCTAGAATGTGTTAAGCTCATTGGGAAAGAATGTGCTGTTCTTGGCAATGCTGCCTGACATAATTTGTTACCTGTTGTAGTATATAAGCTATGCCACAGTTGACCACTATACAAGGACTGTCTCTTACAATGACTGAAAGCTTTACACACGTCATATCAAAGGTCAAGATCACCTGATTTGAACATTTTAGTCCGGGACTTCAGAAGGGAATGCATCACGGTTTCTGGTTTGGAAACACCCAAACTGGCCTCTTTGGTACACAGTCCTCAACACAGTTGATGATAAATTTTCTGTCGCTAACAACAGACCCATCTTGTCTGAGAACTGAATCTTTGACAATAGACCATTCTACTGACTCAGAGCCGCCGTGTAGAAGGTCATTTGTCTCTTCAGGGCAGCACTGTACGACTTTCTGTACCTGATCATCCCACTTCAGCTTCTTTTTGTGTACAGGGAGTAGAAGCACAAGCTGGTGGTCTGATTTACCCAAGTGTACTTGAGGGATGTCTCGTTAGGTATTTTTGATAGTTGTATAGGAATGGTCGAGGGTGTTTGGGTACCTGGTATTGTAGTGTCACACTCTCGAAGTTCCCCTGTTGAAATCACTGGCAACAACGAAAAGGGCTTCTTGGTATCCCGTTTCAAAGCTGTTTCCTCAGAATACAGATCACTGACGACTGGCATCGTATCCATCTGAGGTGGGGTGTAAGCTGCCGTCAGGATACCTGATGTGCACTCCCATGAGAGGAAGTATGGTCAACACTTCACCATTAGGTATTCCAGGATGGGTGAGCAGGAGCTTGCCACAGCCGCCACGTCCAAACACCACGAAGAGTTGATTAGGAAACAGACCCGCTGCACATAACTATACCCAAGGACGCCGATGGTCCATCCAATGAATTGAGAAGCCCTCTGGATGAATAACGCAGCCAGGTTGAGGAGAGTTCAGTAAGACAGAGCACACAACTGAAACGCAATATTGGAAAGTGTTTGGTCATACACTTTGGTGGAAGAAATAAACGGCAGACTACTATTTAGATGGGAAGAGAATTTAAAATGCAGAGATGCAAAGAGATTTGAGAGTCCTTGTGCAAGATACCCTAAAGGTTAACCTCCATATTCAGTCGGTTGCGAAGAAGGCCAATGCAATGTTGGCATTCATTTCTAGAGGTATAGAATATGAGAGCAGGGATGTGATGTTGAGTCTCTATAAGGCACTCGTGAGACCACACTTGGAGTATTGTGTGCAGTTTTGTGCTCCTTATTTTAGAAAGGATATACTGACTTTGGAGAGGATTCAGAGAAGATTCACAAGAATGGTTCCAGGAATGAAAAGGTTACCATTTGAGGAACGTCTGACAGCTCTTCTGCTGTGTTCACTGGAGTTTAGGAGAATGATGGGGAATCTCATCCCAACAATCCAAATGTTAAAAGGCCTGAACAGATTAGATATGGCAAAGTTATTTCCCATGGAAGGGGAGTCTAGGACAAGAGGGCACGACTTCATGATTGAAGGACATCCTTCTAGAACTGAGAAGCGGAGAAATTACTTGATTCAGAGGGTGGTAAATCTGTGGAATTTAATTACAAGCAGCAGTGGAGTGGAGGCCAAATCACTGGGTGTATTTAAGGCAGAGATTGGTTATTGTTTAGCCAGGGCATCAAAAGGTATAGGGTGAAAGCAGGGGAGTGGGGATGACTGGATGAATTGGACCAGCCCATGATAGGATGGCGCAGCAGGCTCAATGGGCTGAATGGCCTACTTCTGTTCCGATATCTTATGGTCCTACAACAGTCTGGAGTCGGAGCAGATTCGGTGTAACAGTGAGAGCCAAGAGTTGGGGCAACATGTACTGCTGAGAGCCCAGGCTCACGTGTACAATACACGCCGTGTCCATGAACCTCACTCGTCTATACACATGTTTCCATCTCTCTGACCCATTTGGTCACTACGCGCCTCCCCATCTCTATAAGCCATTATGTCCCTTCCTATCACTGTCACTACAAAGCTCCCTGTGTGCGTCAATCCCCCTTCCCTGTGGTGCCCCCTAAGTACCCCTCATTTCCTTGAAATTGTCTTTCAATGCCTGAGCCGTTGACTGCAATTCCTGTCCTCGGACGCACCTCTGAAACTTGGTGGGGAAATTTCTTGCGGTTTCCTGGGATGCTGTCACATCCCACACGATCGCCCGTTCCTCTGACGGATCGTCACTGGCACAAAGCTCGTTCCCAGGACACGAGATGTTGACCCATGCTGCCGGGTGTCAATCTGGAAGATCAGCGAGACATTAAATCAAGCCCAATCCCTTCCGGCACTGAGAATCACCCTGAGTGAAATGTGCTGGTGTGCGTCAGGCTGAGTGAGCACAGGTTCTGTGTTTTACAGTGCAGTGTTACGGTCAAGGAGCTGTCCATGAGAAGATTGTGAAGGAGCTGGACATCTCCCAGTGTGAAGAGCCAGGTGTCCTCTGTGTCCTGTTTGTCTGCAAGGAGTCTGGTGAGAGTGAGGACATTGAAAGGGCTGTTAAGTGGGTCACAGGTAAATATTCTCATCCTTTGTTGCTCAATGCCATTGCTGCTAGATATTCTTCCCTGGTGTCCACTTCTCTTTTGGGGATTTCTGCTGACTGCCAGCTCTCTCTCCCTCTGAATTTGTGTGAGATATGGAGGATTGCTACACCTGACAAGAAGTTGTCTGAATTGATGTAGTATCTTATCTGCCCTTGCCCTGATCTATAACTAAAGACAATGATTATCATTGTGATGAGGGATGTGTTCTAATTCACAGCTCCCAGAAAGAGCACTGAGGCAAAGACCTGGAGATCCTATTAACAACATTGTCTGGGACATGAATACATTCCCTTGCTCTGTGTGAAATGGTGTGTGGATCTTTCTGTGCACCTGAGTGAGGAAGCCCAGTGAAAAGTGGTGCCTCTGGCACTGCTGTCCCAACTCTTGGCCTTCACGTGTGGCTTAGTGACTAGGCCCAGCGGAGCTGCTTCTGCTGACCAGAGCAGAGCAAAGGTGAACCACTGGTGCTTCAAAACCAGCTGCTTTGGGTAGGTGGGGCCATTCAGCCTTGGACGGCAGCCGCTTAGGAGAAGGAATTCTCTGATTTCAAACGTCTGCTGCCTTGCAGCCATCCCCTCCCATGGGAAAGGTTTTGGAGTAAACCCCGAGGAAGAAATCTGGAGCCGGGTCCCTGAGGGAGTTTGATGTAGTTTACAACTTCACTCTGGCAACCTCTGAGATGGCACTGATGCCAAGCTGTATCGGTACTTGCTCTTCCCTTCGAGTACATCAGTGATGTGGAGAGGGGAATCCCGCTGCAGGAGCAACAGCCGGTTTTTCAAATTTTCCGCCCAGGCTTGTGCCCTGGAGAGGACAGTCCAGCATTGATACTCCACTTTGACACAACACAGGAAGCAGCAGTTACAGCAGCGCTGTCCCTTCTGTGTAGACATGAGTGCCGGCAGTGGGGTGGGAGCAATGCCTCGTACATTACCCCCACACCACCCAGACACAGACAAGGCAGGAAGATGAACAGAGCCTCAGGTGGAAGAGTGGATGTATCCCGTGGGTTCCTACAGTGGGTAGGGCACACACCCCTTCCACAGATCACTCTGTACTGTGTGTTTCAGGAGAGAAGAGAGCACGGAAGGAAGACATTTGTGCTGTGATTCTGTTGTTCAACCCCAGAGATGTGGCAGTTTGGAACCATTCCCTGAAGGAACAGAATTTATGCCCATGACTAAATCAGGTATGAATTACTGTTGGAGTGTGTTGACTCCTTATGTCAATGACAGCCATCACCCTAAGGCATTCAAACCATCAGAGTAGCATCGACTAGACCAGATCCAGAGGAGTTTCCTGCCCTGGTGGATAAAGCCTGCCTTTCCCTGACCACACATCACACTGTACTCTAAATTTCCCATGTGGAAAATCAGGGACATGTCTTATCCGTGTCCAGAGTGGGAGACTGACATAATTGTGCTCCAGTAAATCATTAACCGCACTGTGAAGGATGGTGGGAGGGTCAGAGCAGGAAAACTCCATCGGGAACTGAGGTCACTATTTGTCTGGGTCTGGGCCAAAAGTACTTGTTCCTAATTGCCATGTATGCTGTTCAATAGGATCATCAAGAATCCATAGGATGGTGTGAGTCCATCAGTATCGAGCGAGGGTACTTCAGGCTTGAACCAAGGGGGAAGCAGCTTGGAGAAGCTTCGGCGTAACGGTGAGAGGACAGGGTGGCAGTCAAGGGACTGAACTTAGTAGCCTGAATGTACTTCCCACAACTTCCCAATGATAAGACACCTGAAGCTCAGCAGTGGTCCCATGCCTCCAGGGAGGCGTTCTGTGGAAAGTGATTGAGGTCCCCAGCATCGATACTGTCTCCACCTGTGTGACCTCCTCTCCCCTTTACATGCTGCCAGATTTCTGTGACCCCCACCCACCCCCGACCACTACACCACTCCCCATCTATCTGACCTGCTCAGGCTGCTACAACCCTTTCATAGCTGTAACTGTCCCCCAACCGCAAAGTACACCACATCTCTGCTGTCCTCTGCCCTACAGCTCTTCACATCACTGTAACCCCCTCTCGGCTCTTGCCCTTCCCTGTCTCTGTAAATCAACATAATTAACGTGAGACATTTACATCACTTGGGATCTCCTGTACCTCAGACTGATCTGCACTGGTACAATGCATGTTCTCATGACACACGATGTTGAATACTGCTGGGTGTCCACCTCTGCGCTCAGAGGGACATTAAATCAGTGCCCTTCCGTTCCGTTACTGAGAATCACTCTGAGTGAAATGTGCCTGGTGTGAGGCAGGCTGAGTGAGCACATGATCTATGTATCACAGTGCAGAGGTACGGTCGAGGAGATGTCCAGCTCCTTCACAATCTTCTCAAGGACATCTACCAGAGTGAAGGTCCAGAGATTCCCTGTGTTACTGTTGGTCTACAAGGTGTCTCATGAAATTCAGGATTTTCAAAATGCCCTCTAGTGGGTCAAAGGTAAATATTCTCTATCAGCTTCAATCTGTGTATTGCAAAAGTTTCTCTCAGGCATTCCACTTCTCTCCTGTCACTAAATAATTGTGGAGCATAAAGCAATTTGCTGGATGAGCTCAGAGCGTCAGGCAGCATCTGCGGATGCAGAGGGATGGAAACTTTCAACCAGGACTGTTATCTCTGTGACCCCCTCCAGCCCATATAGCCCGCCCGCTCAATGTACCTGCTATGGCTCTACATCAGGGGTCCCCAACCTTTTTCGCACTGCGAACCGGTTTCATATTGACAATATTCTTGCGGACCGGCTGACCGGGTGGGGTGGGAGGTGGGGGGGGGTGGGGGGTAGGGTTGCCAACGGACGAGAGTAGCAGTCAAATACGCTGTGTTTACCCAGAGTAAGACCACAATGACCATGAAGACTTGCGGGCACCAGCGCGCATGCGTATACGGTCCCCCCCCCCCCCCCACAAATCGTTTTTGGCGATTCTGTGCGGAGGGGGGGGGAGGGGGGGTCTTAATCACGACCGGAATATCGGTGATAAGTGGCTAATACACTCAATTTCCTTTCTCAATGGGTTTATCTAACGAATTTAATATTAAACACATTTATATTTTCCTCGCATGAATATAGTGATAAGTCAATTGTCAGGGGAGCTTGAAGTAGGTTTTGAACGAACTTCCAGTAGAAGTGGCAGAGGCAGGTTCGATATTATCATTTAAAGAGAAATTGGATAGCGATATGGACAGGAAAAAATGGTGGGTTACGAGCTGAGTGTAGGTCGGTGGGACTAGGTGAGAGTAGCGTTCGGCACGGACTAGAAGGGCCGAGATGGCCTGTTTCCATGCTGTAATTTTTAAATGGTTATATAAGTCAATAGCATCACAACATTTTAAGTAACGTTTGGATATTAAACACGCAGCGCATATTTTCCCCGTATGAACATATAAAATCATTGCAACACACAAATATCGCTGAATCAGTGGGAGCCCTGAGCTTATTTCCCTGCAAGAAGACGGTCTGATCGAGGGGTGATGGGAGACAGCGATACTCGAAGGGGGTTCCTTATGTCCAGTCTATTCCACAATTTAGTTTTCGTTGCATTCATTGCAGAGATATGTTGGAAATGGAAGCAACGTTTTCAGTGCCTTCGTGGCTATCTCAGGATTTTTACCCTTGACTTTGATCCAGAATGCCGGCAGAGATGTTATGTCAAACAGACTTTCCAGTCCGCTGTCATTTGCAAGCTCGAGGAGTTGATCTTCTCGCACTGACACGGATAACGCGTGGATAATGACCTCGCGTGCGTAATGGCTCAACAGTGGCCGTGACACGGAATGAGGAAAGGTGCAGCTGACTCCTATCGCCAAATCATATCGCTTCCTCACGGCCCGGTAGCGCATGCTTTGCGGCCCGGTACCGGTCCGCGGCCTGGTGGTTGGAGACCGCTTCTCTACATCTGTCCCAACCTCTGTGACCCCCGTCCACGCTGACAACCCTCACCGTCTCTTCAAGCCCCTCCTGCACAACATCTGTAACGCCCTGCCACACTTATACCCTTCCTTATCTCTGTAACTGACGCCAAGCTCTACACCCATCTCTATCTCAGTAATCCCCTCCAGTAGAACCACCTCCATTTTTGTAACTCTATTAACCCTGCACCTGCTGCTGTTTTTGTAACCCCTCTTGTCCCCACACTCCTCTCCTGTCTCTGTGACCATCACCAGGTCTGAAAAGTATCGGAGCCACATCCTTCACTGTGAGTCATGTAGCCCCTCTGTCGTTCTGAGGCATTAGAGGTGATGGTAACCATCAATATTGCCAGTGATGTTTACAGCCCTGATCAAGTACATGGAAAATGTAAGGTAAATATACTTACCCCTGAGGTCACATGAGGGAGCCAAGCTCATTGAGTCCCCTGACAGTGACCGAGGAAGACCGCAAGAAAGGCGCGATCCTGTGGAAACAAGGGGGAGCCAGGAGGGCATTGTCAAGGTGGATGCTGACAGTTCATGGACCAGTTAGAGGGTTTGATTTCAGAAGTGGGTGGACAGGATATTCTGCTACTGGGTCACTCAGAGGTCCCTCCACCCAATTGTGTTGTGTAGGAATAAACACAACAGACAGAGACTGATACAACGTGGTGAATGAAATTTGTGTAATTCCACCACAAAGAAACAAAGGGTGAAAAGTGAAGACATCTGTGCTGTGGTCCTTCTGGAACAGTCTTTGGATAAACGGAATAAGCCAGTGCAAGTTGTTCACCAGGGATTGTTTGATGCTAATACTGTGGTTGTGTGAATTAACAGGATTCAGGAGGGTTCCAGCAATAGGGAGGCAAAGGAAAGAATCAAACAAAGTATCGTGGATTGTCAGAGTGAGTAACAGTTGTAAAGCTAAGTGTTTTTGCACTTCTTTATCCCAATGGTGATGTGACAACATCCTTCCCTCTACTTCCTTTGTCTGGTCTGTAGGTGACTCCAGATTCATAATATTAGTTCTTTGTGCTGTCCTGAACCGGCCAGGGTCTCCACTCAGTTCAGCTGTAGAGAGGAACACTGTCAGTGTTTCAATGATAAAGTTACATTCCACCTCCTCCAACTGTCCTGGTGATGAAATGCTCAGACAATTGGCTTACCAAATACTATTTTTGTTCAGGAGCTGGATGTCATGTCTGCCCAATCATTTTCCCATGACAATGTTCTCAGTGTTTTCCTGTGGAGTGGAATATAATGGAGTGATGGAGTAGCCAGTAATTCCCTGTTTCCACTCTCTTTCAATGAAGCGTTGTTATTGCTCAGTGACTCTGAAGCTGCTCATTGGGCCTCAGTTGTTGTCCAAGATCACTCGGTCTCTCACCATCACATTTGAGTTTCCCTTTCCATCCGATGGACTTCCCATTTATTTCAAAGTGCATTAATAAAAACAATTCTGTTGTGCTGAACTATTTAAATTGGTATATAAGCACTTCCTACACAAATCCATCCTTCCTACATGTCCATATTTCTCCATTCTCTGCACGTGCATGCATCCATGTAAAAGCTCTTAAACACCTCTCTCATGTTTGCCTCTGCTGACCCGATTGGTCATCCACCAGGCATCCACCACTCTGAATTTTTTTTTTCAAAAAACTTACTCTGCGCACCTCCTTTGAAATTTGCCTCCCTCACCTGAAATGCATGCTTTCTACTGTAGTATGTTTTGATTGGCCGCATTCTTACGTCATGCATGTTCTCCAATAGAAGACATTCTGTCCATGAGGAAAGACACATACCTCTTTCTACCCATTCTCTTCATCTGAAGATTTAAAAATCTCTATCAGATCACCACTGCTCCAGAGAAACCAAATCTAGTTTGTCAAAACTCACTTCATAACACATGCACTCTCATCCAGACAGCATCCTTGAAAACTACATCTACACACTCTCTAATGCCTCCACGCCCTTCCTGCAATGGTGTGACCAGAAATAAATGCAATACTCTAGAAACTAGATACATCTCAAGAGTCCAGATGTATCTTTACCAGGGTTTTATAAAATCGCATCAAAACTTCCCAATTTCTGACAAAACACAAAATGTTGGAGGAACTCAGCAGACCAGGCAGCATCTATGAAAGAGAACATGCAGATGAGGTATTGGGCCAAAGTCCTGAAGAAAGGTTTTGGCCCAAAACATCAACTGCCTATTATTCTAGGACTCTGCCTGACCTGCTGAGTTCCTTCAACATTTTGTGTGTGTTGCTCAATATCTCCAGCATCTGCCAAATACAAATGGTTTCATCACTGTGGATCCCATACACTTTATTCTTCAGGGTGAATCTCCCACAAGGGACCTTGTCAAACAGCTTACTGAACTCCACGTAGACAACATCCATACCCCTGCCCTCACCAGTCATCTTCCTCACCTCCTTGAATAACTCGGTCAATGATGTGTTGCCTCCATAAACCAGGACTGATGATGCGTTCAGGCATCTGCAGACCATCCATGAGTGGAGAGGGTGAACAGCCAATGGTCATAGTGTATAATGATATAGATAGGAATGGGGAAGAGGTCCAGTAGAGTGAGCATAGTGATTTAGGAAAGAGGCTGAAAAATTGGACCTCCAAGGTTTTGGTTTCTTGATTATAGAGTGGCTGGTGCTGATCCGGACAGGAACAGAAACATAGAAGAAATTAATTAGTGGCTGGGGAACTGGTGCACAGGTAAGGTGTTAAAATCTTGGATAGCTCAAACCTGTTCTCTGGTAGGGACAAACTATACATGAGAAACGGTTTGCATTTCCCAGCAGTGAGGTACTAAGGTGCTGAGCAGATGGTTTTAAACTAGTTTGGCAGGAGGCTGGAAGCTAGTGCACTGAGTCAAAAGGGAGAGGAATTGAGAGTAATGTAGCTATCATGACCGGTACACTTGTAAGCAAGGTAATTGACAGAATGGAATGTTGGGATGAAATGTGTTTTATGTTCATTCTAGGAGTGTCAGAGATAAGTTCAAATGTCAGCCATACATGAATGAAGCCAAACAAAACAGCATACCTCTTGTGCCAAAGTGCAAAACACATTGCTAGCAGCACACAGGAAACTGCAAATAGTACATGGCACAAATCCATAGCGTAGGAGTTAGAATCATAGAAAATTAGAGCAATGAAAGAGGCCCTTTAGCCCATCTAGTCCATTCTGATACATTTGAACTGCTTAATCCCATCAAACTGCATCCAGACCATAGCCCTCCATACCACTGGCATCAATGTACCTATCCAAACTTTGCTTAAAAGTTGAATTCGAGCTTGCTTCCACCATTTGTGCTGGAACTGGTTCCACACTCCCTCGCCCCACTGAATGAAGTTTTCCCTCATGTTCCCCTTATATATTTCACCTTTCACCCTTGCTCCATAACCTCCAGTTGTAGTCCCACCAACCTCAGTGGAAAAGGCCTGCCTGCATTTACTCTATCTTTACTCATAATTATGAGGAGTAAAATTGCAACACCTCACACTTGTCTGCACTAAATTCCATCTACCAGTTTTCAGCACTTTTTGCAGCTGATCCAGAGCCCCCTGCAGGCTTTGTTAGTTTTCTTTGCTGTCCACTACACTCCCAGTCTTGGTGTTATTTGTAATTTTGCTGATCCGTTTAACCATATTATTATCCCGATCATTGATATAGAGGATAAACAACAATGGACCCAGCACCGATCCTTGCAGCACTCCAGTAGTCACAAGCCTCCTCGCAGAGATGCAGCCATCTAATATCACTTTCCAGCTTCTCCTGCAAAGCCAAAGTCCATCCTATTTACTACCTGATCTTGAATGCCAAGTGACTGAACCTTCTGATCTCACCTCCCATAGGGAACCCCATCAAAAGCCTTCCTGAAGTCCACGTAGAGAATATTCACAGCCTTGCCTTCATCCACTTTCCTGATAACTTCTTTGAAATACTCGAAGATTGGTTAGACATGACCACCCACCCACAAAGCAATGCTGACTATCCCTAACTAGTACCTGTCTATCCAAATACTCTTATATCCTGTCCCTTAGAATACCTAGCAATAACTTTCCCGCTACTGATTTCAGATTCGCTGGCCTATAATTTCACGGTTTATTCTTAGAGCATTTTAAACAGCAGAACAACATTAATTATCATAGAATCCTCTGCTACCTGACCTGTAGTGAAGGGTCCTTTAAATGTCTCTGCCAGGACCCCTACAGTTTCTACACTTGCCAATTCGTAGGGTCTGACGGGACACATTGACAGGCCCTGGCGATTAATCCACCCTAATTTGCCTCAAGATAGAAAACACCTTCTCCTCTGTAATCTTTATAGGATCTATGATCTCACTGCTGCTTTGCCTCACTTCTGCAAGTTCTGTGTCCATCTCCCAAGTAAATACAGATGCAAACAATCTATTTCAGATTTCCTCCATCTCTTTTGTCTCCATGTATAGATTACCATTCTGATCATGTAGAAGACGAATTTTGTCCCTTGAAACCTTTTTACACTGTACATATCAGTAGAATCCCTTAAGATTCTCCTTCACCTTGTCTGCTAGGACAACTTTGTGCCTTTTGTTAGCCCTGCTGAATTCTTTCTTGAGTGTTCTCTTGCATTTCTTATACTCCATAAGCACCTCATATCTCCCTCTCTGTCTATACCTGCTATAAACTTCCTTTTTTTTCTTAACCACAGTCTCAATATCTCTTGAAAATCAAGGTATAAACCAGTTATCTTTACCTTTATTCTGACAGGCACATGCAATCTTTGTACTCGCAAAATGTCACTTACCAAGCAACCCTTTGCGGGAGAGCAGCTTGTTCCAATCAACACTTGCCAGATCCTTTGCAATACCATCAAAACTGACCTTTCTCCAATTTAGAATCTGGCTCATGGACCAGACATATCCTTTTCCATAGTTACTTTGAAACTATTAGCATTATGATCACTAGATGCAAAGTGTTCCCACACACAAACTTCTGTCACCTGTCCTGACTCATTCCTCAAAAGGACATCAAGTCTTATAGAAACATTTTGAATGTTGAATTGCATGGACAGAGTGGATGTGGCAAAGTTGTTTCCCATGATGGGGGAGTCTAATACGAGAAGGCATGACTTAAGGATTGAAGGGCATCCATTCAGAACAGAAATGCGAACAAAATTTTTTTTAGTCTGAGGGTGGTGAATCTATGGAATTTGTTGCCACGGGCAGCAGTGGAGGCCAAGTCACTGGGTGTATTTAAGGCAGAGATTGATAGCTATCTGAGTAACCAGGGCATCAAAGGTTATGGTGAAAAGGCGGGGGAGTGGGACTAAATGGGAGAATGGACCAGCTCATGATAAAATGGCGGAGCATACGTGATGGGCCGAATAGCCGATATCTGCTCCTTTGTCTTATGGTCTTGTCTTATTGCAAACCCTCTGATTGGTACATCTATGTACTGCTCAAAGAAATGTTCCTGAACATATTTGGCAAACTCTGTCCCAACTGGTCCTTTGACAGTATCGGAGTCCCAGTCAATATGCGGAATGTTAAAATTACTTTCAATACTTTTAAACATTGCTTCTTGCAAGAGACTGATCTCGGCAAATTTCTTCTACTAAATCCTGTGGACTGTTGGGTAATCAATAATATAGCCCCATTCATGTGTTTATACCTTTCGTATTTCTCAGTTCCACCCATAAAGCACAGCGTGACACTATTGAAGTTTGAAGTTCAGTTCCAGTGTTCAGAGTTTGGTTCCGATGCCTTTCTGAAAGGAGTCTCTGTATATATTCTCCGTGGAATGTTCAGGTTATCTTGTGCCCTCCCTTTGACCAAATGCCTACCGAGTAGTTTAATTGGTCATGGTAATCTCTCCTGGGATTAAGGTAAAGTTAATTGGGTTTGTTCAGGATTATTGGCCAACGTGGCTCAAAGAGCCCAAAGGGTCTGTTCTGCACTCTATTGCTAAATATGGTTATGATTTCAGAAAAACAAAGTCACAAAGAAAAGAAATAACATAGCCCAAGACAATCAGTAGCATTACTGTAGATTGTCCTGGTCCAAGTTGTTCTTTCACCTCTAAGGGAACACTGGGGAGCAGCATCAAAGGTGAGTAGCTTGGATCAGTGATATCCACAGCTCCTGATTGAGTAAATGTAAAATTGAGCATAAGATGTCACAGAGGTCATACAGTGGAGACCAGCTCACTGAATCTTATGATTCAGGAAGATCAGAAGAAAGAGACCTCTGTTACTTGCTCAAGGAGATCTGTATTTTTTTGTGAGAATGATTTAATGGTCTTTTGGAGGTCACCTGATGTGATTTTTCCGCCGGTGTGAGGTCACGTGATGACATGTCCTCCTCCTCCTCCTCCGCCTCCTGCCTCCCTCCTCCCTCCTCCCTCCTCCCTCCTCCCTCCTCCCTCCTCCCTCCTCCCTCCTCCCTCCTCCCTCCTCCCTCCTCTTCCTCCTCCTCCTCCTCCTCCTCCTCCTCCTCCTCCTCCTCCTCCTCCTCCCCCCCCCCGTGACTACATAAGGGTCGACTCCGGTGACGCAGTAGGTTTTTGAGTTTGTAGATTTCGGGGTAGAACGTGTTGTGCCTCCGTTTCTGTTGCATGTTTGTTTTTGTGATGCAGTTTCATTTTTAAAACGGAAGGTGTGTTCTCTTACGAGATTTGTATTATTGAACTGGGAATTTGTGGCTGGAAGTGCCAATTTACTCAATTCGGACAGTTTTGAAGGGAGAGTGAAGAATTTATGGAAGTGAAGGGTCGAGAGAAGTCGGCATCGTTTGGCAGTGTAATAAAGGATCGACCTTATTGAGTCTTCGTTGAAGAGAACCTGCATTGAGATAACTCTTGCAATAGCGCAATGAGTTCATACACAAAAGCTCTCTCTCTCTAAAAGGAATTTAAGGTCAGTCGATTTAAACTGTTTATTTTCGGCATCGGGAATCCTGTGGACAGAACCGGTAGTAAAGGTGCGTCGGTGAAGAAATCGTTCTCCAGAGAAGTCTCTCCCGATTGAATGTGTAAAACTGTTGGACTTCTGAATATCGCTTCAAGAACTATATCTGACTGTATCGCTTTAAGAACTGTTTTCGCATTTAACGCTTTAAGAACCAGAGCGGAGTGGAGTTGATGAACGGTTGCGTACCTGTTTAACCTCCGATTAAAGTTTTCCTTTGTTTTTTTTTGCCTTATTGTTTATATGTGTTTAATGTTTGGTTGTTTTCATAACACCTGTCTCGATTAATATTCATTGTTGCCGGTTACGTAACATAATGTTGTTGGGACTCGTGGGATATGTTCCGATTTTGAGTTTAAGTGCTGGTAATTGCAATTTTGATTTGGTAAAAGGGAATAACCGATTTTTTTTTTTTTTTTTGGTTTGATTGGTGTGTGTGTTGTATTCGGCAACAATGGATATTGACGAGTTTTTGAAGACGCCTGACTTGGAATTTTTAGAGAATGCGCGGAAACCTGTGGTTTGGAGGTTGCTAAGAAGTTGGATATTAAACGAATTACAAGAAATTCTACCAAGGCTTTCATACAAAGGAAAATTGCTGAACATTATATTAATTTGGAATATTTTGAGGAGGAGGTGTAGAGAAGTTTACAATGAGTAATCTGGAAATGCGGTTGCATCTTGAACAGTTAAAGTTTGAAAGATTTAAAGTGGAAATGAGAGAAAGAGTAGCTGAAAACCAGAGGAAATTTGAGCTAGAGATGGAGAAAATAAGGTCTGGGAATCAGTCTTCCGGTTCTACAAAACAATTTATTGCTAGTCGTGAGGTTGTTTGGGCTCCTCCATTTAATGAAGCTGATGTGGATGCATATTTTCAGCATTTCGAAACAGTTGCTCTGAGTTCAAAGTGGCCGAAGGACCAGTGGCCAGTGATGTTACAAAGTGTAATTAAAGGTAAGGCACAACAAGTTTATACAGCTTTAAATGCTGAACAAGCAATGGATTATGATATTGTTAAAGAATATATATTAAAAGCATACGAGATGGTTCTAGAAGCGTATAGAGAAAGATTTAGAAGTTTAAAGAAATTGGTGGAAAAAAAACTTCTGTGGAAGTTGCCTATGAGAAATCTGTTCTGAGAGATGGGTTTCCTCTAAAAATGTGAATGGGGAGTATAATAAATTGAAAGAGCTGATTTTGGAGGAGGAATTTAAAAGAAGCATTCCTGTTGAAGTGAGAACATACCTAAATGAACGGGACACTGCTACATTGCAGGAGATTGCTAAATTGGCTGATGAGTATGTTTTAATTCGCAAGAATAAATTTTCTCCAGGTTTTTTTTTAAGGAAAACCAACACAGAGTCAAGGTAAATCAGAAATTAAATTTGAAGTTAGTGAGAAAAGTAAGGATTGAGGGAGATGTGAAGGAAAGACATTTTGGTATTATTTGTAATTATTTTAAGAAACCTGGACATGTAGTGGCTAACTGCTTCCAATTGAAATGGAAAGAGAAAGAAGTGGCCCCAGATGCTTGTGTGCAGCGTATTGGAAAACCTGTAAAACCACAGGGTTTCGAAAATATTAATGAAGATGTGTCAGTCTGACCAGGTTAAGAAGGGATATGACGCTTTTATAACAGAAGGATTTGTATCCTTGAAAGAAGGATCCAATGCAGTACTGATAAGGATACTTAGAGATACTGGAGCTTCACAATCACTACTATTAGATAGTGTGTTAAGGTTTAGTGATGAGTCTGACATTGGTGAGGTAAATTATATAAGAGGAGTAGGGAGTGCCCTTATGCCAGTAAATTTACATAGAGTAAATTTAAGGTCAGGGTTAGTTACAGGGTTTGTTAGAGTAGGACTACAATCCAGTTTACCTGTGAATGATGTTTCTCTTTTGTTAGGGAATGATTTAGCAGGTGGACAAGTTTTTCCTGACGTGCATTTGACAATAAATTCACATTCTGAGGAACCACAGAGGGATTCTAACACAGATTCTTCCTGTGTTGTAACAAGAGCTATGGCTAAGAAGACTGACGTAAAGGATGTGGTTGTTACCCATGACAGTTCAAATCAAGATTTGAATTTTGAGGATGTATCAGAAACTTTCTTACCTACCTTATTTGATCAGGATTTTGGTGGCAAGTCTGATCAGGAAGATTTGTCTTTATCTCGGAAGGAGATGATAGCAGAGCAGGGTAGGGATCCTGAGATAGTTAAAGTAAATGAACAAGCTCTTCCAGATAGTGAAATTGGAAAAGTACCAGTTGGATATTATTTTGAAAAGGGGGTATTAATGAGAAAGTGGAGATGTCCTACAATTCCTGCTAGTGAGGAATGGGAAGCTAATCATCAGGTTGTTGTCCCTAAAATTTACCGAAATGAGATTTTGACGATGGCTCATAGTATTCCTTTGGGTGGTCATTTAGGGGGTAAAGAAAACTATGAAAAAAGTTTCTAAACATTCTTATTGGCCTAGTTTAAGACAGGATGTGGCAACATTTTGTAGAACATGTCATACATGTCAAATTGTTGGTAAACCTAATCAGGTTACTCCAGTGGCTCCACTGCAACCAATTCCTGTATTTGGTGAGCCGTTTTCAAAAATAATTGTAGACTGTGTAGGTCCTTTGCCAAAAACTAAAACTGGACATCAATATTTATTAACTATTATGTGCACAGCATCTAGGTTTCCAGAGGCAGTACCTCTTCGGAATATAACAGCCAAAACTGTGACAAAGGCTCTTATCAAATTCTTCACTTATTTTGGGTTGCCTAAGGAAATACAATCAGATCAAGGAAGTAGTTTTATGTCTGGGTTGTTTCAGCAGATAGTTTATAAACTGGGAGCAAAGCAGATTATTTCCTCAGCCTATCATCTAGAATCACCAAGAGCCTTGGAGAGATTTCATTCTACACTAAAAACTATGATCAGGACGTATTGTGTAGAAAATGAAAAGGACTGGGATGAAGGTATACATTTACTACTTTTTGCAGTCAGGGAGGCAGTACAGGAATCATTAGGTTTTAGTCCTTTTGAGCTTGTGTTTGGACACAGAGTTTGAGGACCTTTGGCTTTGTTGAAGGAACAGTGGAAAATAAAGAAGTACACACTAGTTTGTTAGATTATGTTTTGAAATTTAAAGACAGATTGTACAAAGCTTGAGTTTGGCCAAGGAAAATTTAAAGTTGGCTCAAGAGAAGATGCAGACATGGTATGATAAGGAAGCTAGGATGAGGTGTTGGTTCTTTTTCCAGTGCAAACAAACCCATTACAAGCCAAATTCCATGGTCCTTATGAGATTAAATCAAAAGTAAATGAGGTGGATTATGTGGTTAAAAACCCCAGGTAGAAGGAAGACAACACAGTTGTGTCATATAAATATGATAAAACTGTATTATGAGAGAGAAGTTGCCACTGTGACTGTTAAGGAGAAGGGTTAATGAAATTAAACTCCAATTTAATAATCCAGTTTAATGTTACAGGAGTATAATATTTTGATCACTCATATCAAGAGTAAAGATAATGTGATCGCTGACTGTCTAGATGTTAAATGTACAATGAAAATTTGTTTTTTCGGAGTGATATTTTATCACTTGTAACACTCCGACAGTACATTAGTTTGTAAAGTGCTGAAAGATAAGATTGTATATATTGTGTATTTTGTAAATTTTATACCTTTGTATATTTTTTGTATAAATTGTTAAATATTTGTTCTTCAAGAGACCATTTTTTTTGGAGGGAGGTGTTACATACACAAGGAGATCTGTTTTTTTTTGTGAGAATGATGTAATGGCCTTTTAGAGGTCACCTGATGTGATCTTCCCGCTGATGTGAGGTCACGTGATGATATGTGCTCCCCCCCCCCCCCCCCCCCGGTCGACTCAGGTGACGCAGTAGGTTTTTGAGTTTGTAGATTTCGGGGTAGAACGTGTTGTGCCTCCATTTCTGTTGCGTGTTTGTTTTTGTGACGCAGTTTCATTTTTAAAATGGAAGGTGCGTTCTCTTACAAGATTTGTATTATGGAACTGGGAATTTGTGGCTGGAAGTGCCAATTTACTCAATTCCGACAGTTTTGAAGGGAGAGTGAAGAATTCATTGAAGTGAAGGATCGAGAGAAGTCAGCATCGGTTGGCAGTTTAATAAAAGATCGGCCTTATTGAGTCTTCGTTGAAGAGAACCTGCATTGAGATAACTCTTGCAAGAGCGCAATGAGTTCATACACAAAGGCTCTCTCTCTCTCTAAAAGGAATTTAAGGTCAGTCGATTTAAACTGTTTATTTTTGGCATCGGGAATCCTGTGGACAGAACCGGCAGTAAAGGTGCGTCGGTGAAGAAATCCTACTCCAGAGAAATCTCTCCCAATTGAATACGCAAAACTGTTGGACTTTTGAAGTTATCGCTTTAAGAACTGTTTTTGCATTTAACGCTTTAAGAACCAGAGCCGAGTGAAGTTGATGAATGGCTGTGTACCTGTTTAACCTCCGGTTAAAGTTTTCCTTTGTTTTTTTTCTTATCGCTTATATGTATTTAATAAATGTTTGGTTGTTTTCATAACACCTGTATTGATTAATATTCATTGTTGCTGGTTACGTAACACCTCATCATACAGAATCATCAGTGAGCCATGGAGGAATTCTCACTGTGGATACTGAAGTTTCAGAGATCTATTGGAAAGTCTGATCACATAGCTGTTTGGGCAGCATAGTCTCCCATTGGGTCACTGGGACATATTCCTTCTGGATTGTGTTGTCCAGGAATAAATGTAATAAACAGAACCACGGGAATGAAATCTGGGTAATTCCAACACAGTGAAACAAAAGTTGAAAAGGAAAAGCGGATTGTGATCCTGTCAGAATAATTTATGGGTAATTTGTATAAACCAGTTGAAGTTCTCACCAGGGAATGTTTGATGCCAACACAGTGATTGTGTGAATTCTCTGCCATTCACCTAATAAGATTCTGGAGGTTCCCAACAATGTGGAGGCGATGAGCAAAGTCAAACAGAGCATCAGGAAGCGTCATGGTGAGTAAAGATTTCAAAGCTACGTGTTTTGTACTTGATAATCCCAGGTCACAGTATCAATGGAAATGAATAGATAGCCGACATTTTAGGCCAAGATCCTTCTTCAGGGCTGAGAAGGAAAGGGGAAATGCCAGAATAAAATGGTGTAGGGGGTGGGGGAAAGGAGCAGGAGGGTAGCTGGAAGGTGATATGTGAAGCCAGGTGCACGGGAAAGTTCATGAGCTGCAGAAGAAGCGATCTGATGGAAGAGGAGAGTGGACTGTAGCAGAATGGGAAGGAGGAGGGAACTCAGTGAAATAATAGGCAGGTGAAAAGAAATAAAATGTCAGAGTGGGGAATGAAGGAACAGGCCCGTTGTTAATTGGGGGGGTAATTTCCTCTTTTCCCCACTCGGATCTTTTTCTTCTCTCTTGCCTATTACTTCCCTCTGGGTCCCCTCCTTCCTCCCATTACCATTTAACATGTCCTTGACATTCTTTGTCAGCCATGGATTGCTCTTCTTACCGATGGAATCACTCTCTGTGATTGGGATACAACTCTGTTGAGAATTATGGTGTAACTGTCTGAATATCTGTCATTGTCCATCTACTGACCTGCCAGTCAGCTGATTTACTCAGCCCCCTTTGCAAATGGACTGTAACACACTATCATTGTATTTGTTCTCATTATCTTCCTCTTGGAGCTGAGTTCTCCCTCAGCTGGAACTAGAATTCTACGATGTAGCAGTCACTACTTCCTCGTGATCCTTTTCCACACATTTCAGTTTAATTCTCCCTCAATTCACATCACCTAATCAAAAACAGCCTGTCTCTAATTAGGTTCTGTAAGGTTCTGCTTAACAGCTGTACATTCAAACACAGTCTGAAGTCTACAGACCAGCCCCACCTATCTCTTCCTCAACCCCCCCCCCCCACCCGTGTTCATTATTTCCTCTTCAATAGTTGCCTAATCAGTGATTACTGCATCTACATCTCCAGAGAGCATGGCTCCGATACCTCCTGTGATGAAAAGCAATCTCCTGCCTCCTTTTAGCTTATTCTGTGGGAACTGTTAACTTTGAAATGTGAAGCACCCTGTTCTGGACACCCTGCAACCATGCTACTTTAACCTGTCCTGATGAAAGGTCTCGGCCTGAAATGTCGACTGTACCTCTTCCTAGAAGAGGTACATTCGGCCTGCTGCGGTCACCAGCAACTTTGATGTGTGTTACTTTAACCTTTGTTTTTGTTTTGACAATTAATCTGGATTTATTCTGCTCTAAAATTTTGTGTGTTTCTCTACCACTTCCTGTCACACAGTATTGTAAATCCTGTCCCTCTCTCATAATTCTGTCACCACTCTCTTATTTCCACTATTGCACATCTATCCCTGGGGTTCTTCCCACTTCCTGTTTCATTTCTAATCCAGTTTATAGCCTTATTCTGGGATTTTCCCTGGACACTGATCCTAGTACAGTAACAACTCTCCATTACTGCTGTCACTGCCCTGTGAAACTAAAGCCTGCAGAGTTTATAGTTTCATTAATATCTCTCACTTCTTCCTTTCCTCAGTTTAAGAAGTTGTCTGTGATTAATGGGATGGACAAGCACTCCACATCTACGATTTCAAGTCAGTGGACAGGTGAACAGATGGAGATGATAAAATGCATCCTTACCCTCCATGTTCTGGTTAATATGGTCAGAAACATCTACAATAATATCAGAGTGACTTTGTAACCATCACTTCTGAACTTCTACAGAGTGTGGAACTGACACAGTCTCAGAACCCCAATCACTAATGCTGGATTGTTATTTTAATTGTGTTTTTCCTTGTAGTTTTAGCATTCTTCACATTCGTTCACATATTTTTATAATCAGCCATTGTCATAAACCTTTTGTAACTGGAACCATATTTGGTTCTATATTTGTCTTTTTTTTTTCCTGCAAAGTTGAAGGGTCAATCAATCAGCCTGTGCTGAACACTTTCCTTATCTAAACTAGCCTGGACTGGCTGGTGATATGAAAGCAAACCAGGTGCTTGCATTTCCTAGTTACAGCCGGTCACTATTTGTTCCTTCTCTGCCTTGCTTGTCAGTGCAATCTGACCCTGTCTGTCCTGTACCATACATTCCTTTAATGAAATAGCTGGAATTGTAATAGGTGCCTTGTTATTGACTTCTTAAAATTCCTTCCTTGTAACATCATGAGTGGTGGTAAAGATCTTCTGAGGTGTATATATTTCAGTGCTAGGAGTATTGCGGGGAAGGCGGATGAGTTGAGGGCGTGGATTGACACGTGGAATTATGACGTTATAGCAATTAGTGAAACTTGGCTACAGGAGGGGCAGGACTGGCAGCTTAATATTCCAGTGTTCTGATGTTTCAGATGTGATCGAGGCAGAGGAAGGAAAGGTGGGGGAGTAGCATTGCTTGTTAGGGAAAATATTACAGCAGTGCTCAGGCAGGACAGATTAGAGGGCTTGTCTACTGAGTCCTTATGGGTGGAACTGATAATCCAAAGAGCTTTTACAAGTAAATTAAGAGCAAAAGGATTGTAGGGGATAAAATTGGTGCTCTTGAAGATCGGAGTGGTCGGCTATGTGCAGAACCAAAGGAAATGGGGGAGATCTTAAATAGGTTTTTTGCATCTGTATTTACTAAGGAAACTGGCATTAACTCTATGGAATTGAGGGAATCAAGTAGTGAGATCATGGAAACTGTACAGATTGAAAAGGAGGAGGTGCTTGCTGTCTTGAGGAAAATTAAAGTGGATAAATCCCCGGGACCTGACAGAGTGTTCCCTTGGACCTTGAAGGAGACTAGTGTTGAAATTGCGGGGGCCCTGGCAGAAATATTTAAAATGTCGCTGTCTATGGGTGAGGTGCCGGAGGATTGGAGAGTGGCTCAGGTTCTTCCGTTGTTTAAAAAAGGATCGAAAAGTAATCCAGGAAATTATAGGGCGGTGAGTTTAACGTCGGTAGTAGGTAAGTTATTGGAGGGAGTACTAAGAGACAAGACCAATCTATTGGAGTTTTTCGAGGAGGTTACCAGGAAAGTGGATGAAGGGAAGGCAGTGGATATTGTCTACATGGATTTCAGTAAGGCCTTTGACAAGGTCCCGCATGGGAGGTTAGGAAAATTCAGTCGCTAGGTATACATGGAGAGGTGGTAAATTGGATTAGACATTAGCTCAATGGAAGAAGCCAAAGAGTGGTGGTAGGGAATTGCTTCTCTGAGTGGAGGCCTGTGACTAGTGGTGTGCCACAGGGATCAGTGCTGGGTCCATTGTTATTTGTCATCTATATCAATGATCTGGATGATAATGTGGTAAATTGGATCAGCAAATTTGCTGATGATACAAAGATTGGAGGTGTAGTAGACAGTGAGGAAGGTTTTCAGAGCCTGCAAAGGGACTTGGACAAGCTGGGAAAATGGGCTGAAAAATGGCAAATGGAGTTTAATACAGACAAGTGTGAGGTATTTCATGTTGGAAGGACAAACCAAGGTAGAACATACAGGGTTAATGGTAAGGCACTGAGAAGTGCAGTAGAACAGAGGGATTTGGGAATACAGATACAAAATTCCCTAAAAGTGGCGTCACAAGTAGATAGGGTTGTAAAGAGAGCTTTTGGTACATTGGCCTTTATTAGTCAAAGTATTGAGTATAAGAACTGGAATGTTATGATGAGGTTGTATAAGGCATTGGTGAGGCCGAATCTGGAGTATTGTGTTCAGTTTTGGTCACCAAATTACAGGAAATATATAAATAAGGTTGAAAGAGTGCAGAGAAGGTTTACAAGGATGTTGCCAGAACTTGAGAAACTCAGTTACAGAGAAATGTTTTGGAAGAGGTGCTGCCTGGCCTGCTGCGTTCACCAGCAACATTGATGTGTGTTGCTTGAATTTCCAGCATCTGCAGAATTCCTGTTGTTTACAGAGAAATGTTGAATAGGTTTGGACTTTATTCCCTGGAGCGTAGAAGAATGAGGGGTGATTTGATAGAGGTATATAAAATTATGATGGGTATAGATAGAGTGAATGCAAGCAGGCTTTTTCCACTGAGGCAAGGGGAGAAAAAAACCAGAGGACATGGGTTAAGGCTGAGGGGGGAAGAGTTTAAAGGGAACATTAGGGGGGGGGCTTCTTCACACAGAATGGTAGGAGTATGGAATGAGCTGCCAGATGAGGTGGTAAATGTGGGTTCTTTTTTAACATTTAAGAATAAATTGGACAGATACATGGATGGGAGGCGTATGGAGGGATGTGGTCCATGTGTAGGTCAGTGGGACTAGGCAGAAAATGGTTCAGCACAGCCAAGGAGGGCCAAAACGCCTGTTTCTGTGCTGTCGTTTCTATGGTTTCTATCATCTCCAGACAGACAGGAGCACAGTTAATCATTCTGGAGTCACAGCAGAAGTCCTAGTGGTTCATGTGTCCCTGTGCCAAAGGGCACAGTAGGATATGCAGCAGATAGACTAACCTTCTGAAGGGCCTTAGTCAAAAGTGTGGGGTACAACTTACAATGGAGGATAGTAAAAGCATATAAAAAGGCCAAGTTACAATAGTCATGTGGCATTTCAATATGCAGGTAGATTGCTGGATCCCAAGAGATGGAATTTGTAAATGGAGGAACCCTTGAAATAATTTTCAGGCTCAGAATTCTTGCATAAGAATGCGATCTTCAGCTCATGGTACATTATAGTGATCAGTAAGTTGTGGATATTGTCACAATGGTGGGGCATTGAGAGCAAGGGTGGACCCAAATGCAAGACACATCTCGTGAGGTTAATTAAATTAAGTTTATTGTTTGATACCAGGAGAGCAAGGCAGGAGCAGGAATAGTGAACTGGACAAGGACTATGACTAGGCTGGGACTAAGGGTCTGGGCTAGGACTCGGAATCGGATCCCCAGAACGAGAGGAGACATGAAGAGGCTAGGGTATGGACTCCGGGCCAGAGACTGGGCAAGGACCCAGTACCTGGGTCTTGCCTCAGGCTCGGACCCCAGAATCAGGCAAGGACATGACCTGGGCTAGGAAGAGGAGGAGCATGGGAACACAGAGCCTCAGTCTCGGGGAGAGCAGGTACATGGAACCGTGGACACATACACAGAACACAGAGTCAGGACCCCTCCTTGGGTACAGGACATGGGGCTGGGACACATGATCCTCCGCGGGGCAATGGCAAGATGGCCTGACTTACCCCACGGAGGCAAGGACAAGACAAGACCATCACAAAAGAACACCAGACAGTACCTATCTAGCTCCCGCGATAGAACTAGACCAAGGTGCAGGCGAGGGCGAGATGTGAGAGGGGCAGAGAAGGGATTCAGCCAACAGGGTAGGACAGGAATCACAGACCGCCAGGGCCAGGACTTGGCTCGGAACTGGGATGCCGCCAGGGCCAGGAGTTGACTCGGAACTGGGATGCCGCCAGGGCCAGGAGTTGACTCGGAACTTGGATGCCGCCAGGGAGAGGACTTGACTCCGAACTTGGATGCCGCCAGGGACGGGACTTGACTCTGAACTTGGATGCCGCCAGGGCCGGGACTTGACTCGGAACTTGGATGCCGCCAGGTGCAGGACTTGACTTGGTACTTGAATGCCCCTGGAGCCAGGACTTGACTTGGAGCCTCCAGGTAGTGGTGAGCTCTCGACTCGGCCCGGGAAGAGTAGACTGCGGTTCTTGATTCCCTCCGGCGGGTTAACTGACGGACCCACCTTGCTTTGGCGAAGTAACTTGACAGGGTTGCTCCAGTGAGGAAAGGTGAATTACCAGTATTTCTCCGGCCAGATGACATTGGCACGCCATACCTTGGTTACTTTGCAAACGCTCTAGCGCCGAACAGCTGAAAACCGGAGACTATAAATTGCCTCTAATCACCAAGGCCGAGGGACACGGGAAAACAGGGGACCAAAGGGAAACAGGGAGTCCACGGTCTGGATCGTAACATAAACAAAGTAAATTTAAAGAGACCCTGATCTGGACCATGACAGATGTAACAATTCAAAATAATTATCAATGCTTTTTTTGAGTAGAGAATGAATTTTAGCTCACTTTTCTTGAAAAACAGGTACTTAAGCTTAGCTTACCTTTCTTGAAATTAATCTTTCCATTTCATAAGTTTTAAGAACTCCTTAAGGCAAACATAATACATTTCTGTTAAATAAAAAGGGGATTTAACTGTTCTAAAGATACGCTCCATAGATTTAATTTAAATAAAACTAGCAAATTGATTTTAATTAATGCCATTTAAAACAGGGAAATTTGACAATGTTGAATACTTTATATAATAAAAACACCCGTCCCTCAATGTTGCAAAAACAAAGGAGCTGGTTGTGGATTACAGGAGGAATGGAGACAGGCTAACTCCTATTGACATCAATGGATCTGGGTTTGAGAGGGTGAACTGCTTTAAGTTCCTCAGCATACATCTCACTGAGTATCTCACGTAGTCTGCACGTACCAGCTGTGTGGTAAAAGGGGCACAGCAGCTCCTCTTTCACCTCAGATGGTTGAAGAAATTTGGTATGGGTTCCCAAATCCTGTGAACTTTCTACAGGGGCACAATTGAGAGCCTCCTAACTGGCTGTATCACTGCCTGGTATGGGAACTGCACTTCCCTTAATCGCTGGACTCAGCAGAGAGTGGTGTGGACAACCCAGCATATCTGTAGATGTAAACTTCCCACTATTCATGATATTTACAAAGGCAGGTCTGTAAAAAGGGCCTGAAGGACCAGTGGGGACCCAAGTCTCCCCAAACACATTGTTCCAGCTGCTACCATCCAGAAAGTAGTAGTACAGCATAAAAACCAGGACTAAATGGCTCCGGGACAGCTTCTTCCACGAGGCCATCTGTTGTATATATTATTTGTTATAATTTACTATAATTGCACAATTTGACGGAGATGTAATGTAAAGATTTTTACTTCTCATGTATATGAAAGATGTAGGTAGTTCAATTCAATATAGTTACTAAAAGCCATAAGCCAAAGCAATCTGAATTTTAAAAATAGCCTGAGACACAATTTTATACAAGACTTTGGAAAAAAAGCATTTTCTTACTAAGTGACATGATTACAGTCAAACAGAAGCCTAGCATATGAAATCTGTGCTTGTTTTCTTGCTGCACAAATACTTAATTCTGGGGCACACTTGAGATAGGCACACACAGATTTTAACTTTCAACTGAAATGAGATTATTTCTATCCTTACTTTTGATGCTTCTTAAACAGGAGAACAGTGTGACTTTTTCTTTTCTGGTAATAAGTTCTGCTACTATATAACTTGTTTCCTGAATCATTTTACTAACCGTGACTTCAGTAACAAAAGGTTTACTCTGCTTGTTTTGAGATTAGAGACTTGGATGGCTCAGGAGCAGGAACGGCTACGTCAAGAGCCACGCATTAGATGTTTCGGAAGGGGCAGGCAGGGAGGCAAAAGATGTGGGGGCTTGGCACTGTTGATCAGAGATAGAGTCACGGCTGCAGAAAAGGAGGAAGTTATGGAGGGGTTGTCGACAGAGTCTGTTGATGGAAGGTAGGAACAGGAAGGGGGTAATAACTCGGTGTTTTTTTATAGACCACCCAATAGTAACAGGGACAACGAGGAGTAGATAGGGAGACAGATTATGGAAAGGAATAATAATAAAAGGGTTGTTGTGGTGGGAGATTTTAATTTCCCTAATATTGATTGGCATCTCCCTAGAGTGAAGGGATTAGATGGAGTAGAGTTTGTTAGGTGTGTTCAGGAAAGTTCCTTGACAATATATAGATACAGGCGACTGTATAAAGGAGGCTTGTAAGCCTACAAGAGGAGAGGCTGTACTTGATCTGGTATTGGGAAATGAACCTGGTCAGGAGTCAGATCTCTCAGTAGAAAAGCATTTTGGAGATTGTGATGTTACGTACCCCGTCACTGGGTTGCCAAACCAGCAGAAATGGACCACTTAGTTAGAGACTGGATTACTGGAACTAAGAAAGTTTTATTAAAGAAATAAGCAACACAGTACTCTAATCATAAGGATATAAATGCAACAGGTTAGCAATGATAAAACACATGTACAGAGAACTAGGATAATAGGATCAATCAAGCTCTATCACAGTCTAGGGGCAAAATGATAAGTCTCAAGTGACAGAGTTCAGTTCAATTTAGTTCAGTTCGCAGTAATCACTGTTGTGCCGTTGGGGAGGGAGAGAGAGCAAATGAATATGCAAATTGGATTCCAAACAGATCTTCGATATTCCTCGCATTTAGCTTTCAGGCGAGCCCTTTGTAATGTCTTCTGAGGTCACCGACTGTGACCCCTCCATTCCAGATACGATCGTTCTTCTGCGGTGAACCCGGCACCCAGGCAAGGGTGGACACACACACCAGGTTCCCGCCGACTGTACCTTTCTACCCTGTGCATCTCTGGCTGGTCCCATGATCAGACCTCCAAAACTCCCACCAATTGGTGGGGCCACACCGCTTCCAGGGTCTTGTTACCTCGTGGTGTCATGGTGTGTCTTGCCTTAGCGAACCTGTCCCTTTTATCCCCCTGCTGGGGTATCGCCTGTCCATTAAACTTCAAACAGTTCAGGTTCAAAGCAACCGGTCTTGACAGTACTCGGAACTGTGTCTCCTTTTCATTAATCTCTCTTGCCCCCCCCATTACCATTTCTGAATGTTCCCCTATTGTCCTCTTATCGGCATCAATCTTCTGATAATTTGGTTTGTTGTCACAGTGATCACAATTCTATTTCATTTACCATAGCATTAGAGAGGGATAGGAACAGACAAGTTAAGGAAAAGTTTAATTGGAGTAAGGGGAAGTATGAGGCTATCATGCAGGACCTTGGAAGCGTAAATTGGAAACAGATGTCCTCAGGGAAAAGTACAGAAAGTATGTGGCAAATGTTCAGGAGATATTTGTGTCGAGTGCTGAATATGTACGTTCCAATGAGACAGGGAAAGGATAGTAGGGTAGGGGAACCGTGGAGTACAAATGCTGTTGTAACACTAGTCAAGAATAAAAGAAGAGCTTACAAAAGGTTCGAAAAACTAGGAAATGATAGAGATCGTGATTGTAAGGCTAGCAATTGAGAGCTTAAGAATGAAATTAGCAGAGTCAGAAGGGGATGTGAGAAGGCCTTGGCAGACAGTATTAAGGAAAACTAAGTCATTCTACAAGTATGTGAAGAGCAAGAGGCTATGACGTGAGAGAATAGGACATATCAAGTGTGACTGGAATAGTGTGCATTGAACCGAAGGAGATTACAGAGGTATTTAATGAGTACTTTGCTTTTGTATTCACTACGGAAAAGGATCTTGGCTATTATAGGGATGACTTACAGTGGACTGAATAGCTTCTGCATGTATATATTAAGGAAGAGGATGTGCTGGAGCTCTTGGAAAGCATCAAGTCGGGTAAGTCACTGAGACCAGATGAGGTGTACCCCAGGCTACTGTGGGAAGTGAGGAAGGAGATTGCTGAGCCTCTGGCAACGATCTTTGTATCAGTGGGGACAGGTGAGGTTCTGGAGGATTGCAGGGTTGCGGATGTTTCCTTATTCAAGAAAGGGAGTAGGGATATCCCAAGAAATTATATCCTAGTGAGTCTTACTTCAGTGGTTGGTAAGTTGATGGAAAAGATTCTGAGAGCTGGGATTTATGATCATTTGAGGAGGCATAATATGATTAGGAATATTCAGCATGGATTTGTCAAAGACGGGTCGTGTCCTACAAGCTTGATTGAATTTTTTTGAGGATGTGACTAAACATATTGATGAAGGTAGAGCAGCAGATGTGGTATATATCGATTTCAGCAAAGCATTTGATAAGGTAATCCATGCAAAGCTTATTGAGAAAGTAAAGATACATGGTATCCAAGGGGACATTGCTTTGTGGATCCAGGACTGGCTTGCCCACAGAAGGCAAAGTGTGGCTCTGGACGGGTGATATTCTGCAAGGAGGTCAGTGACCAGTGGTGTGCCTCAGGGATCTGCTCTTGGACCTCTACCCTTCGTGACTTTTATAAATGATCTGGATGAAGAAGTGGAGGGATGGGTTAGTAAATTTGCTGATGACTCAAAGGTTGGGGGGTGTTGTGGATTATGTGGAGAACTGTCAGAGGTTACAGTGGGATATTGATAGGATACAAAACTGGGCTAAGAAGTGGCAGATAGATCTCAACCTAGATAAAGTATTAGGTGTTTCATTTTGGTAGGTCAAATATGATGGTAGAAAATAGTATCAATGGTAAGTCTCTTGGCAGTGTGGAGGATCAGAGGGATCTTGGGGTCTGAGTCCATAGGACACTCAAAACTGCTGTGTAGGTTGACTCTGTGGTTAAGAAGGCATACATCAACCATGGGACTGAGTTCAAGAGCCGAGAGGTAATGTTACAGCTATATAGGGCTCTGGTCAGACCCCACTTGGAGTACTGTGCTCAATTTTGGTCGCCTCACTGCAGGAAGGGGGTGGAAACCATAGAAAGGGTGCAGAGGAAGCTTACAAGGACATTGCATGGATTGAGGAGCATGCCTTATGAGAATAGGTTAAGTGAACTCGGCCTTTTCTCCTTGGAGTGATGGAAGATTAGAGGTGACGTGACAGAGGTGTACAAGATGATGAGAGGCATGAACTATGTGGATAGTCAGAGGCTTTTTTCCCCAGAGCTGAAATGGCTAGCACGAGAGGCATAGTTTTAAGGTGCTTGAAAGTAGGTACAGAGGAAATGTTGAGGCTAAGTCTTTTATGTAGAAATTGGTAAGTGCGTGGAATAGGCTGCCTGTGGCTGTGGTGGAGGCGGAAATGATAGGGTCTTTTAAGAGACTCCTGGATAGGTACATTGAGTAATTTCTAAAGTAAGGACATGTTCGGCACAGCTTGTGGGCCGACGGGTCTATATTGTGCTGTAGGTTTGTATGCTTCTATGTTTCTCTTCCAATAGCTGTTTCAAATGATAAGTACCTTTACGTGTCATGTGCAGTGAAGTGTCTTTTGAATTTTGCTGGAGCCATTGCTGCATTTGTAAGTTGTTTGTCACAGACTGGGTACAATGAAATCGGACAACTTTGATCACCAGTCCATGTGAAACCGATTGATAAGTAGATTGCATTGTAAAAATGCATCTTTTTTATGACTGTTGTTTCACTGGCACAGTGAAATGAATCAGAAGATTGTAATTCTTCATCACTAACCTGATCAGAATTGTCTGTAGGCGAGGCCCAGAATCCTCCTCTTCCATCTCACACCTCCTCTTCAAAATTCACCACATTGGACCATCAGGCATGTCTGTAAAGACACAAGGGTTATTCAATATAAAAGCACAATGATGTAATAAATAAGTAAATGAGAAAACCACATAAAAAATGAAAACTTCACAGTATAATTCACTTCTAACCAGCACTATCCAAATTTTGCAATGTTTACAATAACAAAGTAACAGGCTGAGTCACAACACCTAAAAATTCCTCCTTTTGAATGAAAATTTTCCTCCAATTTTACACTACACCAATAGAGTTCACTAACATAAGTCAGTCAGCAATGCGTAAGGGGAAGCTGGGGGAGGTAAACAGCTGCAGAAAAGGAGGAAATCATGGAGATGTTTGTCTACAGAGTCTCTGTGGGTAGAAGTTAAGAATAGGAAGGGGTCAATCACTCTACTGGGTATTTTTTATATACCACCTAATAGTAACAGGGATATAGAGGAGCAGATAGGGAAACAGATTCTGGAAAGGAGTAATAATTACAGGGTTGTTGTGGTGCGAGATTTTAATTTCCCAAATGTTGATTGGCGTCTCCCGAGAGAGAGTGGTTTAGATAGGTGGAGTTTGTTAGGTGCGTTCTGGAAGGTTTTTTGACACAATATGTAGGTAAGCCTACTGGAGGAGAAGATGTACTTGATCTGGTATTGGGAAATGAACCTGGTCAAGTGTCAGGTCTCTCAGTGGGAGAGCATTTTGGAGATTGTGATCACAATTCTATCTCTTTTACCATAGCAATGCAGAGGGATAGGAGCAGACAAGTTAAGGAAATATTTAATTGGAGTAAGGGGAACTATGAGGCTATCAGGCAGGAACTTGGAAGCATAAATTGGAAACAGATGTTCTCATGGAAACATACCAAAGATATGTGGCAAATGTTCAGGGGATATTTGCCTGGGGTTCTGAGTAGCCACGTTCCAATGAGACATGGAAAGGATGGTAGGGTACAAGATCCATGGTGCACAAAGGCTGTTGTAAATCCAGTCAAGAAGAAAAGACGAGCTTACGAAAGTGTCAAAAAACTAGCCAATGATCTGAATCTAGAATATTATAAGGCGATCAGGAAGGAGCTTAGGAATGAAGTTAGGAAAGCCAGAAGGGGTCATGAGAAGCCCTTGGTGGACAGAATTAAGGAAAAACCCTAAGGCATTCTACAATTATGTGAAGGGCAAGAGGATAAAACATGAGAGAACAGGACCAATCAATTGTGGCAATGGAAAAGTGTGTATAGATCTGGAGTAAATAGCGGAATTTCTTAATGAGTACTTCATTTCACTGTTCACTGTGGAAAAAGAACTTCGCACTTTTAGGGATGACTTGCAGTAGACTGAAAAGCTTGAGAATGTAGATGTTAAGAAAGAGGATGTGCTTATTGCACAGGGCGACTGAGGAGAACCCAAGTGCAGGACACCAGCACGGCGACTGAGTTGGCGATGCTGGCATAGACGTAGAACAGCAACCCGGAGGAACCTTGACAAGGAGACGGGATTTACAGGACTATCTGGAAACTACAGCTGAACTTGGAACTAAACTTAGAACTAACGGTTCTAATCGGACAAGAGAACGAAGTATTACACAAGAATGGACAAACAAACTGGCGACCGAGGGAGTGACGCCATCGTACTTATTTCACAATCCCTGATGCAAACCAGGTGTACTGCAATTAAGTAAATTAGCAGCAATTGCAAGTCTAATGGCTGAAATCAGGGCATAATCAGGGAGAAAGGAGCCTTAAAGGAGAACAGCCAAACGGAACTACGAAAGTAACCCTCCCTCAACGGGAGCCTCCTGGCAATACCCCAGGCTTGTCTGGATGGTCCCGATGGAAATCCCGGATAAGGGAAGGGTCCAGAATGTAGGAGAGGGGAATGCAGGAACGTTCCTTCGGGCCGTACCCCTCCCAGTCGACCAGGTACTGGAGATCCCTGCCCCGACGGCGGACATCCAATAACCGCAGGACGGTGTACGCCGGTTGGTTGTCGTTGATCCGGGGGTGGGGGGTGGGGGGTGGAGGGAATTCGGTCGGAGGGCACAAGGGACTGATAGAAACCGGTTTTAACTGGGAGACGTGAAATGTAGGATGGATCTGTATAGACGTATGTAGTTTGACCCGGATTGTCGTGGGATTGATAATGCTCTCAACCTCAAAGTCCCAGGAAGCGGGGAGTGAGCTTCTTGGGCTGGTTCTTCAGAGGAATGTCTCTAGACGAGAGCCACACCATCTGCCCAGGTCGATACTCAGGAGCAGGGGTACGATGGCGGTCGGCAATTTTTCGGTTACCCTTGGCTGAGGGAAGCAGGGCCGTACGTGTGTCTTCCCAGATTTTTTGGCACCTGTGTATATGGGCCTGGACTGACAGCAACACAATCTCTTCTTCCTGGGCGGGAAACAGCGGGGGCTGATAACCAAGAGAGCATTCAAAAGGAAATTTTCCCGGAGCGGTGCTGACCAGAGAGTTGTGGGCGTATTCTATCCATGCGAGATGGTTGCTGAAGATAGATGGGTTGTTGGTTGTTATACAACATAACGCCACCCTCCAACTCCCAGTTGACACGCTCCGTTTGCCCGTTGGTCTGTGGGCGAAAACCGGACGATAGGCTATCTGAGGCACCAAGGGCTCGACAAAAAGATCTCCAAACTTGCGAAATGAATTGAGGTCCCCGGTCGGAGACAACATCCGAAGGGATTCCGTGAAGTCGGAAAACGTGGGTGTCGAGAAGGTCTGCGATCTCCTGCGCGAAAGGGAGTTTAGGGAGGGCTACAAAATGCACCGACTTGGAGAAATGGTCCACCACAGTTAGAACGGCAGTGTTTCCGCGTGAAGGGAGTAGCCCGGTGATGAAATCCAGAGCGATTTGTGACCAGGGACGACCGGGGACAGGCGGGGGACGAAACAATCCAGCAGGTGGCCGATCAGAGGCTTTTCCACGGGCGCAGACGGAACACGTAGAGACATAGGAACGGATGTCAGCGTCCATGGAGGGCCACCAGAAATGTCACTTCAGAAGAGTCAGCGTTCGATCGATTCCGGGATGGCAGGCGAAACAAGAAGTGTGCCCCCACTGGAGAACCTGCGATCGGACAGAATCAGGTACAAAGAGGCTATTGGGAGGTCCGATGCCTGGGTCAGGTTGAATCCGTTGGGTCTCTGACTCTGGACTCGATCTCCCAGGTGAGGGCAGCCATTACACAGGATGATGGAAGGATGGTCTCGGGGTTGGGAAGGTCCTCCTCGGAAACGTATTGACGTGAGAGAGCCTCGGGCTTCCCGTTCTTGGACCCCGGGCGATAGGTGAGTCTAAACCTGAACCGGCCAAAGAATAATGCCCAATGGGCCTGGCGAGAATTCAGGCGTTTGGCGATCTGGATATATTCAAGGTTCTTATGTCTGTTCAGACGATGAATGGGTGTTCCGCCCCCTCCAACCAGTGTCTCCATTCTTCCAACGCCAGTTTGACCGCCAGTAGCTCCCGGTTCCCCACGTTGTAATTTTGTTTAGTGGGAGGCAGTCGGCGAGAGAAGAAGGCACAGGGATGTAGTTTCTGATCCGGGCCCGAACGTTGGGATAGTACCGCTCCCACGCCGGGGTCCGAGGCGTCAACCTCCAGAATGAATTGACAGGAGGGGTCTGGTTGAATCAGAACGGGAGCAGACGTGAAACGCCTCTTTAGTTCCCCGAATGCCGAGTCCGCCTCGGAGTTCCAAAGGAAAGGTGTGGCAGGTGAGGTAAGGCGGGTCAGAGGAGCCACCACTTGACTGTAGTTTCTGATGAACTGGCGATAGAAGTTCGCAAACCCCAGGAACTGTTGGAGCTGCTTGCGGTCCGTGGGTTTGGGCCACTCCACCACAGCCCGGATCTTCTCGGGAGCAGCACTCACCTGTCCGCTCTCGATGATATAACCTAGGAAGCTGACTGAGGGGACGTGGAATTCGCACTTCTCCGCCTTTACGAATAACCTATTCTCCCCCAGTCTCCGCAGGACTTGGCGGACATGCTGAACGTGGTGCTAGGGACTGCTGGAAAGATTAGGATGTCATCCAGATAGACAAACACAAAGCTGTTAATAAAGTCTCTTAGTACATTGTTAATCAAGGCTTGAAAAACTGCGGGGGTTTTGGTGAGGCCAAAAGGCAAGACCAAGTACTCGAAGTGGCTTAAAGGGGTATTGAATGCCGTCTTCCGCTCGTCCCCTCCCTTATTCGGACCAGATGGTAGGCGCTTCGCGGGTCTAACTTCGAGACTATGGTGGCTCCGTGAAGTGGCTCGAACGCAGAACTTATCAGAGGCAGTGGGTACTTGTTCTTTATGGTTATATGATTTAGGCCTCGGTAGTCGATGCAGGGATGTAGTGAACCATCCTTCTTCCCCACAATGAAGAACCCTGCGCCCACCGGGGAGGATGAGGGTCGGATGATGCCCGCCGCGAGAGATTCACTGATGTAACCCCCCATTGCTTCCCTCTCTGGCCGGGACAAGTTATACAGCCGACTGGTGGGTAGAGGAGCTCCGGGGAGAAGGTCGATAGCACAATCGTATGGTCGGTGTGGAGGCAGGGAAAGGGCGCGTTGTTTACTAAACTCTTGCCCCAGGTCATGGTAATCCGCTGGAACCCTGGACAAGTCAGGGGGGTTCAACGGCAGGTGAGGTCGTGGTGGTTTTTACGGGGGAAAGGGCCGACTGTAGACAAGTGGCATGACAAAACGGACTCCAGCTGGCTATCTTCCCTGTGGACCAATCAATGTAAGGGTTATGGCGGCTTAACCAGGCGTACCCAAGTATTATTTGAGCTTGAGGAGAGGACATTAAGTTAATTTGTACCTGTTGCCGATGGTTCCCAGACAGTGGCGGGGTACAGTGAGGGACTCTGGCCAGAAGTCTTCCATCCAGTGTCCGGGCTTCCAGAGGGGTACTCAACGTCTCCCAAGGAATTCCGACCTGGAAAGCTAAGTTTTCATCCAACAGATTCCCCTCAGCAACCGGAGTCCATCAAGGCAGACAAGGACAGGAACTTTTGGTTGTAACTTACAGTGGTTTGGATTTGCATCCGGGATTGGGGGACAGGAGGGAATTTGGTCTGACTCACCAGGGTTAGGGTTAGGGTTACTAAGAATTATAAAGATTTATTTAAGGATTTTTTTAATTTAATGAATTATGTTTTTAAAAAAACACGTTCTTATTGGTCACCCCTCTCTTTCTCACTGAATGGCCGAATTAATTCCATTAAAATGAATATCTTACCAACATTTATATACCTTTTTCAAGCTGTCCCTGTTTTTATTCCTAAATTTTTTTTTGACTCTTTGCACTCAATTCTTTCTTCCTATATATGGAAGAATGAAAAAAAAATCCTCGAATGAATAAAACTCACCTTAAAAGAAAACAAACAGAATGGAGGCTTTGCCTTACCCAATTTTGGACTATATTATTGGGCAGTTTATATACGAAATATTACGCTCTGGATATATTACATTAACCATGAGAATTGTCCTATATGGGTCACTTTGGAAGTCAACTCTGTTATGGAAATTTCCATTATTTCTTTACTTGGATCCTCGATTCCTTTATTTTTAAATAAACTAACTGGCAATGTGGTGGTCAAACTTAATTTGAGGATTTGGTTACAGTTTAGAAAACATTTTGGTTTATTGAGATTCTCCTTCTCGAGTCCCATCCTTTCTAATTGTTTTTTTTTTAAACCATCTATAATTGACTTATCTTTTAAAGAATGGGATAGATTGGGTATTAAACGATTTCAGGATTTGTTTGATGGAGGGAATCTCTTTTCTTTCAACGAAATTTATCCTTTCCAATACCCACTTTTTTCATTACTTACAGATTAGACATTTTTTAAGATCCCAATTATATACATTCCCTACAAGTCCAGATACGAATATAAAATATATAATTTTTAATCTGAAGCCCTTTGACAATGGTTCAATATCTTACATTATGGTCTGCTGTTGGGACTGAAAAAAAGGCTTGTTTAGATAAAATTAAAGGAGACTGGAAAAAGGATTTACATATTTCTGTATTTGAAGAGAGCTGGAAAATTATTTTAAAATTGATTAATTCTTTATCATTATGTGCTCGTCATTCTTTATTACAATTCAAAGTGGTACATAGAGTTCATAAGTCTAAAGACACGCTCTCTCATTTCTAAGCAGATATTTCACCTTCTTGTGATAGATGTACTGATGGAGTGACCAGACTAACTCATATGTTTTAGACATGTTCGAGCCTTGGAAAAATTCTGGAAGGATGTACCTCAAACTTTTTCTGTACTTTTCAATGTTAGTTTTAAGCCCTATCCCTTGACTGCTATGTTTGGTGTTGTTGTGGATAGTGCAACAATGCTGAAGCCATCTAATTTGCGGGTATTGGTCTTTATGTCTCTCATGGCCAGGAGGGCGATCTTGCTCAAGTGGAAGGAGGCCGCCCCATCCACTCATGCTCAATGGCTATCTGATGTTATGTTGTACCTTGATCTGGAGAAAATTCGTTGTTCGATTTCTGATTCTAAACATGATATTCTAATGTTAAGGGGACACTTTCTGAGTTGTTTTCATAATCTTTGAACTGTTATTAAAGTATGGATCTGAGCCATTATTATAATATTACATGGTAACGTACTACTTTTTCTTCTCATTTTCTTTTTTTTTACCAACCAGCTCATTTTGGTGGTGGGGGTAGATTTTTTAATAAAATAAAATTACATTATTTTATTTCATTCCATACTTTATTTTTTTTCTTCATGATTGATTTGAAATATGGGATACTGTGATTTAAATGTAATATAATTTATATTCATGTAATTTATATTAATTAATAAAAAATAATAGAAATATTGAAACACAAATTGCCTAAAGTTACCCATAGTCCTCTGTTTTTCTAAGCTAAACATACCTATCCAAGAGTCTCTTAAAAGACCCTATCGTATCCGCCTCCACCACAGTCGCTGGCAGCCTATTCCATGCACTCATCACTCTCTGCGTAAAAACCTTATTCCTGACATCTCCTCAAAACCTACTTCCAAGCACCTTAAACTGTGCCCTCTCCTGCTAACCATTTCAGCCCTGGGAAAAAGCCTCTTGATTATCCATACGATCAATGCCTCTCATCATTTGTTCAGCTTTAGCAGGTCACCTCTCATCCTCCGCCACTCCAAGGAGAAAAGGCCAAGTGCTCTCAACCTATTCTCATAAGGCATGCCCCCCAATCCTAGGGGAAAAAAGAAAAAAAAATAATTATTGGGAGCAGAAATCGATGCTCATGCCATTAGGTTGGAGGTTACCTCAATGTGGCAGAAGTGGAGACCGTGGACCAACATGACAGAATAGGACTGGGGATGGAAGTTAAAATGGATGGCCACTGGGAAATTCTGTTTTCAGTGGATAGAGTGAAGGGTCTTTTTCAAACTGGGTGGAGGTGACTAGTGGCCTGAAATTGTTATTTACATTAATGCAGCACAAAAGACAATTACTTTGCCTAACAATTATACCTTTGTCACATGGGGTGCTGGGAACGGACCCAAATGCAAGGCACAGACACTGAAGTACAAGGAACAGGACTTGACTAGAGTAGGGATATGATACGATTCAGACCAGAAGCAGGGACAAGAATGTGTCTTGGGTCTCGAGGCTCAGCTTGAGGCTGGGGTCTTGGGTCTCGAGGCTCGGCTTGAGGCTGGGGTCTTGGGTCTCGAGGCGAGGCTCGGCTCGAGGCTGGGGTCTTGGGTCTCGAGGCGAGGCTCGGCTCGAGGCTGGGGTCTTGGGTCTCGAGGCTCAGCTCGGCTCGAGGCTGGGGTCTTGGGTCTCGAGGCTCAGCTCGGCTCGAGGCTGGGGTCTTGGGTCTTGAGGCGAGGCTCGGCTCGAGGCTGGGGTCTTGGGTCTCGAGGCTCAGCTCGGCTCGAGGCTGGGGTCTTGGGTCTCGAGGCTCAGCTCGGCTCGAGGCTGGGGTCTTGGGTCTCGAGGCTCAGCTCGGCTCGAGGCTGGGGTCTTGGGTCTCGAGGCTCAGCTCGGCTCGAGGCTGGGGTCTTGGGTCTCGAGGCTCAGCTCGGCTCGAGGCTGGGGTCTTGGGTCTCGAGGCTCAGCTCGGCTCGAGGCTGGGGTCTTGGGTCTCGAGGCTCAGCTCGGCTCGAGGCAGGGGTCTTGGGTCTCGAGGCTCAGCTCGGCTCGAGGCTGGGGTCTTGGGTCTCGAGGCTCAGCTCGGCTCGAGGCTGGGGTCTTGGGTCTCGAGGCTCAGCTCGGCTCGAGGCTGGGGTCTTGGGTCTCGAGGCTCAGCTCGGCTCGAGGCTGGGGTCTTGGGTCTCGAGGCTCAGCTCCTCGAGGCTGGGGTCTTGGGTCTCGAGGCTCAGCTCGGCTCGAGGCTGGGGTCTTGGGTCTCGAGGCTCAGCTCGGCTCGAGGCTGGGGTCTTGGGTCTCGAGGCTCAGCTCGGCTCGAGGCTGGGGTCTTGGGTCTCGAGGCTCAGCTCGGCTCGAGGCTGGGGTCTTGGGTCTCGAGGCTCAGCTCGGCTCGAGGCTGGGGTCTTGGGTCTCGAGGCTCAGCTCGGCTCGAGGCTGGGGTCTTGGGTCTCGAGGCATTGCTTGTCTTGAGGCTGGGGTCTTGGGTCTCGAGGCATTGCTTGTCTTGAGGCTGGGGTCTTGGGTCTCGAGGCTTGGCTTGATGCTGGAGTTTTGGGTCTTGGGTTCTTGGAGCTTGGCTGCGGGATCGTGGAGGCTTGGGTTCTTGGAGCTCAGAGACAGACTGGGAAGTAAACATCAACATATAGCCAGGGCTTGTCCTTCGACAAGCCAGGACTCATTTTTAACACAACACTAACATGAGACAGGACAGAACATAGACAGAGCCAGGACTTATCCTCAGACAAGCCAGGACTCAACTTCTCCACACCAAGGTGGGACAGGTCCACCTCTTCGGTAATGGCAGGACGGCCAGACTTACCCAACAGAGGCAAAGACAAGACATGCTCCCCCGCAGGGCAACGGCAAGACGGCCTGACTTACCCCACAGTGGGGAAGACAAGAAAAGACAAACACCGAAGGACGACAGGCAGGTCTATCTCTGCTCTGGGGTAGCTCCAAGTATCAGTTCAGCCAGCAACCTCAGCTGGCTACAGAAACAGCCAGATCCCTACTTAGCTTGGACTGGCTGGCAGCCACTCAGCTCGCCCAGGAAACAGCCGAATCCATACTGCAAAGAGAGCTCCAACTACTGACAGCAAGGCTTCATGAGGGGATGGTTCCCCAACGTGGCCTAAAGATGGCAATTGGCTGCTCTAGTCTTCCACTAACAGGTTGCTCCAAGGGGTCTGACAAGACAAACCAGCAGCCTACACTCAATCCCAAGGCTACTTATATTGCAAGCCCAAAGATAGGAATCAGCTGCCTTTGATTTAGTCAAACAAGAGACAGCTGGAAGACCCGGAGTCCTGAGTCTATGGACTGGACCATGAACTGGGATGCAGACTTCACGGACCGGACCATGACAACCTTACTAATTCAGATTTGGCTAAACAATTCAGATATTCTCTATCTAGTTTCACAACAGACTCATTCAGAAAGCTCCATCATGGGCACAATGTTCCCCAGCTTTGAGAATGGTCTCGAAAGGCAGTGCCTCAAACATCCATCATTAAGGACCCTCACTACCTTGGACACTCTCTCTGCTGCTGCTGCCATCAGGGAGAAGGTACAGGAACTTGAAGACCCACACTCAGACATTCAGTAATAGCTTCTCCTCTGTCATCAGAACTCTGAATGGTCCATGAACACATGAACACTGCCCCACTATTCCTTATTTGCAAGATTATTTATTTATTGTGATTTACAGTAATGTTTGTGTCTTGCACTGTACTGCTGCCATAAAGCAACCAACTTCATAACATATCTCAGTAATAATAAACCTAATTCTGATTAACCCTTTAGTTTCACAAGTATTTTCATTGCGTAACTCCTTAGTTTGGTCTCGTAATCCACGAACTGTATTGAGACTCTTGATGAAGCCGGCCACGAATTGAAGTGTCTGGATCATTTTCCAAATCGCTGACTGGTGGTGGTTGTTGTTGTTGTTCTTCTTCTTGTTCTTGTTCTTCTTGTTCTCCTTCTTCCCCTCCGCAGCATATATAATTAATTATAGAACTTCAAGGACCTCAAATTCTCGAATACAACCTAGTCTCACGTATAAACTGAATAATGAACTCTTCAATCAGATGTTGATTTTCTTGATGGCCAAACAAAGATTGAATAGAAAACCAAAATAAATTTAAGCCAGACAGCCTCCTGAACAACATGCTGCTTTCAATATTGTATCGATTACAGCTCAGCAAAACATGCTGGACTGTCTCTGGACTACCACAGTCACATAATCCAGTAGGATGTTTTCCTATTATCTTTAAATAATTGTTTAACCCAAAATGCTCCAACCTTAGTCTTGTTAATTTCACCATTTTGCCATTGGTTGCCTTGTAAAGCACCTTTTTAAAGAGGAGAGCGACAGCGATGGGGCAGTTCATTGGCTGAGAAGCAGACAGAAGATTCTGCAGACACGAAAGAGACTTGCAACTGGTATGTTGCCACCCAGGTGTCAGATCTCACATCTAGTACAGAATATTCTTGAGTGGAAAGGTGACTAGCCAGAAGACTTCATACACTTTGGTACCAACAACATAGATAGGAAAAGAGATGAGGACCTGAAAAGTGAATGTAGAGAGTTAGGATGGAATCTAAAATGCATGATCTCAAGGGTAATATTTTTTACTGTAACTGGTTTGTTGTCTGTTCCACATGCCAGTGACAGTAAGAATAGGATGATCTGATAGGTGTGTGTGTGCTAGAGGAATTAATGTAGGAGGCATGGTTTCAAATTTGTGGATCACTGGGACCTCTGGGGCAGGTGTAACCTACACAAAAGAGTTATTTACACCTAAAGTCGAAGGGATGAAAGTCCTTGTGAGCAGGTTTGCTAGGGTTTTTCAACAAGATTGTCAGTGGAACCAAAGTGTCAGGTCAGATGCTGGTGCAGTTGTTGTAAAGAGAGCTGCCTTGTGCAGCGGGACTGTGAAGAAGGATAGCCAGTGGATAGGGCATAAATTCAGTCATGTGGATGGGATTAAATGTGTTTAATGCAAGAAGTATTAGGAACAAAACTGATAAGCGGAGAGCTTGGATCAATCCACGATGCCGAGGCTATTACAGAGATTTGGCTGTCACAAGGACTCAAGTAGTTGTTTGTTCCAGAGATTATATGATTCAAAGGGAAGGTAAAATAGGTGGAAGCATGTGGGGCAAAGTCATAGCTAATCAGTGATAGGAATACAGCTGCCGAAAGAAAGCATGTTGTGGAGGAATCAAATTCAATCGAATTCAAATTCAGGTTTAATTATCATTCAACCGTACATGAATACAGTCAAATGAAACAACATTCCCCTGGGACCAAGGTAAAAAACATACCTGGCACATTGAAGTTAGTGGGCATATATAGAGTCGTGCAAAAATTATGTAAAGGTAGCCTGACTCTGAGTAATTTGTCCTCAAATTGATGGTGCGGTTCTCGGCAGTCCGCAGACAAACACATGCATGCAATTCAGTTCATCATTGTACTGATCAAACACTGCAGGGCAGTACCAATGCCGAGCTGTAATCGATATATTATATTGACGATGATCTTTGCAATCTCATGCAGAATGTTTGGTGGAAAACAAATATTGTTCCAGAAAGGTAATGGAGATAATCCTGGAATTTATACATCAGTGACACTTACCTCAGTGACAGAGAAACTGATGGACAGGATTCTGAAGGGCGGAATTTCATGATTCTGATCAGTGAATATGTGGCTAAGCCAAATCCGAATGTTTGCAGCCAAGTTTCCATAGATTCATAACAGATGACTTTCTGGATGAGCTTGCCATGAAATACCTTGCATCGTCTTAGTAAAATCTATATACATCATAACTTGAGCTCTACCTCGATCAATATTTTGTCACCTCTTTGAAAAACCCAGTTAGGGCAATGAGACACGTCCGACTCCTCACAAACCCATAAGGACTAACACAAATAAGGTATTTCTTCTCAGAATGTTCGTAAGGCAGACAAGGATAGTAGAAGGAACATGTTCTGCCTGGAGGTCAGTTTTAAGGGGTATTTCACAGGGATTTATTCCTGGACAACTGTTTTTTGTGATTCTCATAAACTAGTACTTGGATGAGGAACTAGAGGATGGGTTAGGAAGTTTTCAAATATCACCAAGGTAGGTGGTGTTGTGGATAGTGTTAAAGGTTACACAGGGGCAATGCAAATAACATTCATCAATCTAATTGGTAGAAGAGAGGAAATCGAACTGTATTTAATCGATTATTTTCACCTGTACTAAGGTACAGTGAGCAGCTTTGTATTGAAAAAGCATCTAGAGCTTTCTCCACATCTATGGCAAATAAACTCTCCTCGGGCTTCCAGCTGGGTACATGTATCAATTTTAACCAACATTTTTAAGACAAACTCTGCCATCTTCATCAGAGATTATTGCTGGGCATGAGTAGTCTGGTGGTATTTATACCCCCTTCATGCGTCCCTCCTGATATGTTAATACATATCCAATTATGTCTCCACTATCCCACCTTGCTTACAATCAAATTCCAGTTCTTACTTTAAAAGAAAGCTTTGTCTTTGTTAAAATTCTCTCTCTCTAGTTTTATTCCAATGACTTCCTTCACCAGGAGGTCCCAAACGCCATTGACGCAGCACAGTAGTTTTTTATTGATTACTGTTCATACTAATCAATTCATTTCACAGTGCAAAGGAAAACAATAGAAACCATAGAATAACTACAGCACAGAAACAGGCCTTTTGGCCCCTCTTGGCTGTGCCGAACCATTTTCTGCCTAGTCCCACTGACCTGCACACGGACCATATCCCTCCATACACCTCCCATCCATGTATCTGTCCTATTTATTCTTAAATGTTAAAAAAGAACCCGTATTTACCACCTCGTCTGGCAGCTCATTCCATACTCCCACCACTCTCTGTGTGAAGAAGCCCCCTGCTAGTAGAATGCAGAATAAAGTGCTACAATTACAGAGAAAGTGCAGTGTGGGGAGGCAATAAGGTAGAAGTGATAACAAGGTACACAGCAAGGATAAGAGTCCGTTTTATTTCGCCAGAGAATCATTCAATAGTGTTAAAACAGAAGCTGTCCTTGTAGCTTCTTTCAAACTTTTGAACCATCTGCCTGATGGCAGGAGGGAGAAGAGAGGATGCCCGGGGTGGGTGGAGTCTTTGATTCTGCTGGATGTTTTACCGAGGCAGCAATAAGTGTTGACTAAGGTCACAGAGAGGAGATTGTTTTCCGTGATGTGCTGAGCTGTGGCTACAACTCTCCGCAGTTCCTTGTGTCTTAGGCAGAGTAGATGCTGTACCAAGCCGTGGTGAATCCAGATAGGATACTTTTTTACCTATGGTGCATCGATAAAAATTTGTGAGCATCAAGGAGATACTGTGAGCTACTTCAACCTCCTGAGGAATTCGAGGCATTTGAGAGCTTTCTTGGAAGTGATGCTAATGTGGGTGGACTACAGCAGGGGTACTGGTGATGTTCACTCCTGGTAACTTGAATCTCTGAACATCAGCATCTTTGATGTAGACAGGAACATGTACACTGCTCTTTTTTCTCTAGTCAGTCACCAGCTCTTTCATTCTGTTGGCATTGAGGGAAAAGGTTGTTGTCATGACACCAGGTCACTGGGCCCTCTATCTCCTTCCTGTACTCCAGATCGTTGTTATTTGAGATACAACTCACTATGCTGGTATCATCTACAAACTTGTAGATGGCCACACAGTCATGCGTGTACAGGGAGTGAAGTTTGGGGTTGTGGACACAGTCTTGTGGACCACCAAACCAGAAACCATTGTTTGAACCTCGAGATCCATTACACGCTACAAAGCGGGTGACCCTGACCTTGACAAGAAACCAAGATAGGACCTCAGTTCTGGTTTTGAGAATATTGTGACAGCGGTTACTGCCTATCCCTACTTATTGTGAGCTGTTGGTCAAGAAGTCACCAATCTAATGGAGGTGTTGATAACCAGCTCTGTTTGGAGATACGTTTGCTTGGAATTATGGTACTGAAAAAAGGACTGTAATGGCAACCAATCACTACAGTTCGTGTTCTTACTGTCCTGATGCTCCAGGGATTGAGTACAGGGCCGGGGAGATGCTGCTTACCAGAGAACATTTACAATGGTAGGTGAATTACAGTAGGTTGAGGTTGTCTGGGAGGCTGGAGTTAATGTGCGTCATTACAAACCTCTAGAACCACCTCATAATAGTGGATGTCAGAGACAGTAGATGACAGTCCTAAATGTGTACAGAGAGTAGAGTAAGGAGCTGAGCATTCAGCCCTGTGAAGAATTAATATTCTGAATAATCATGGTGTTTATGTTGCTGCCTGTCCTACCTGAGTGTGGTCTGATGGTCAGGAAGTGAAAGATCCAGTTACTGAGGGAGGCATTGACTCTCAGATCTGAGAGTTTGGTGATGAGCGTGCTTGGAATTCTGGTACTGAAGGCAGAATGGTAGACAACAAACAACAGCCTAGCATGGGTGTCTGTACTGTTAAATTGCCCCGGAATTGAGTATAGAATGGGGGAGGAGGAGGGAGAGGGTGTTGGCACACACCGTGCACATATGGATATGTTGCAGTGATAGGCAAATCATAATGGGTTGAGATTGTTTGGAAAGCTATATTAGCTTGAGCCATGACCAACATCTCGAAGCACTTTGTGATGATAATATCAGAGCTACCAGGTGTTAATCGATAAGGGACACATTACCGTGTTTTTCTTCAGTACCCGTGGTCTTGCTACAGTGGGGGCAAACATCAAATTACAGCAGGAAGTGGTTAAAAATACCTCCAAATAACCCTGCCAGCTGATCCGTACATGATCAAAGGATCTGGGCAGTAACACTATCCAGGCTGGATGCTTTCTGTGAGTTCACCCTTCTGAATACTGATCTTATGTTTACAATGGTAATTGTAGATTCAGGTGCCCTGGAGTCTGTCGGTTGGGTGGTGACTTCTGTTCAAAGTGTGCGTGGAACACGTAAAACTCATCTGGAATGTAGGTGTTCTTGACACGATGCTGCCAAAATTCATTTTGAAGTCTTTTCTAACATGTTAGCCCTGACATAACAGACATCATGTTGGAACTTGATTTTACACTGGCATTGTCTCATGGCATCACTGATTAATTTACTGAGGTCGTATCTTGGTTTCTTGTCAAGGTGAGGGTCATCCGATTTGTAGTGGTGTCATGGTCCGGTCCGTGAGGTCCATATTCTGGTTCATGGTCCAGTCCATCGACCTTGCTCCAGGTTTTCCTGTCTACCCTGTTTCTGTACTTGTTGAGCTCTAATTGAGCCAGCTGATGCTCGTTGGGGCTGGCTGCATAAATACCTTCAGAGACCAGGGCATGACTGCCGGATTTTTCTTGTCCTACTCCTTGTATCTCTTCCTCTACCTCCTATCTCCTCGCCTGAATCCCTGCCTTGTCTTGCTGGTAACTCTTGTCTCGTCTGAAGTTCTCGTCTCGACTTGCTTTGCCAGAAGCCTTGCCTTGCCTTCCCGGTAACTCTCGCCTCACCTGAAGTTTTCGTCTCGCCTTGCATTGCCTGAAGCCTTGCCTTGTCTTGCTGGTAACTGTCGCCACGTCTCGCCTGCAGTGTTGTCCTGGAGCCACCCTGTTCCTAGCTCCCTTCCTGTCCCTTGCCTCCGCCCAGGTAAACCAGGCCGTCTTGCCGTTACCTGCGGTTGGTTCTGTCCTTTCCTGTTCCTTGCCTCCGTCGGGTGGTTATCCACGCCCTGCCCAGGAGTACTGTGCCCTGCCCAGAAGGAGCCTGCCTAGCCTCAAGCCTGAAGACTCCAGCCTCCTGCCTAGCCTCAAGCCTGAAGACTCCAGCCTCCTGCCTAGCCTCAAGCCTGAAGACTCCAGCCTCCTGCCTAGCCTCAAGCCTGAAGACTCCAGCCTCCTGCCTAGCCTCAAGCATGAAGGATCCAGCCTCAAAGCCCGCTCCTGAGTCCAGGCCCGGGCTCCTAGCTCTCTTGTCCAGTCCTATTCCGGGTTCCCATTTTTCGTGTCCATGTCTTTGCCCTCAGCCTGTATCCTAGCCCTGTCCCTAGTACTTTAGTGTCTATGTCTTGCTCTTGGGTCCATTCCCAGCCACCACCTTATGACAAGTGGGTAATGGATGTCGTGGTTCATCCAATGGTTTCTGGTTTGGGAACACCAGATTGGCAAAAGGCTGTGCTGCCAAGAAAGACTAAAGAGTTTGTGTCTGCATTGCTTAGACTTTAGAAGAATGAGGGTTGACCTTGTTCAAAGGTCTGAGTCTCTGTTTTGACAGGGGAGATGTTGGATCATTTCATCAGGGTCTGGAATAGGGGACATAACTATTGACAATGGGCTGGTGGTTTAAGACTGATGTGTCAGGACCTCTTCAGACAGAGGGTAGTGAAAGTCTGCGTGTGGAGACTACATCGTGGGGGAAGGATAAAGTGGAGGGGGGAGTGAACACTTGATGGCTGAAGAAGCAGAAGAGATGGAGTAAGGTAACAGAAGAGGAATGAAGACCAGCAGAGATCAGTACTGACCCAAATCTGATGATATGACAGTGGTGGAGCACTCCAACAACAATGAGATGGCCTATAGAGAGGAGGTTGAACAGCTCGAGGCCTGGTGCCAGGTAAATAACCTCTTTATCAATGTCAACAAGATAAAAAAAGAGATGGTTATTATGGAGAACACACACCCTCTTTATATTGGTTATACTTTGACAGAAAGTTGAGCAGTTTCAGAGTCCTGGGAAAGCACATCTCACATGGTCCCAGAACACATCCTCCACTGGAAAGCTCACCAATGCCTTCACTTTCTGAGGAGGCTGAAGAGAGCTGGTCTGTACACATCAGAAAGTCAGAAGGCATGGGATACAGGGAAGTTTGGCCAGGTGGATTCAGAATTAGCTTGCCTGCTGAAGGCAGAGGGTCGTGGTGGAAGGAGTACATTCAGATCGGAGGATTGTGACTAGTGGTGTCCTACAAAGATCTGTTCTGGGACCTCTACTTTTTGTGATTTTTATTAATGACCAGGATGGGGGGGTAGAAGGGTGGGTTGGCAGGTTTACAGATGACACAAAGATTGGTGGTTTTGTAGATAGTGTAGAGGTTGTCGAAGATTGCAGAGAGACATTGATAGGATGCAGAAGTGGGCTGAGAAGTGGCAGATGGAGTTCAACCCAGAGAAGTGTGAGGTGGTACACTTTGGAAGGACAAACTCCAAGGCAGAGTACAAAGTAAATGGCAGGATACTTGGTAGTGTGGATGAGCAGAAGGATATGGGGGTACATGTCCACAGATCCCTGAAAGTTGCCTCACAGGTGAATAGAGTAGTTAAGAAAGCTTATAGGGTTTTAACTTTCATAAGTCGAGGGATAGAGTTTAAGATTCACGATGTAATGATGCAGCTCTATAAAACTCTGGTTAGGCCACACTTGGAGTACTGTGTCCAGTTCTGGTTGCCTCACTAAAGGAAGGATGTGGAAGCATTGGAAAAGGTACAGAAGAGATTTACCAGGATGCTACCTGGTTTAGAGAGTATGCATTATGATCAGAGATTCAGGGAGCTAGGGTTTTACTCTTTGGAGAGAAGGAGGATGAGAGGAGACATGATAGAGATGTACAAGATAATAAGAGGAATAGAGAGAGTGGATAGCCAGCACCTCTTCCCCAGGGCACCACTGCTCAATACAAGAGGACATGGCTTTAAGGTAAGGGGTGGGAAGTTCAAGGGGAATATTAGAGGAAGGCTTTTTACTCTGAGAGTGGTTGTGTGTGGAATGCACTGCCAGAGTCAGTGGTGGAGGCAGATACACTATGAAGTTTAAGACACTACTTGACAGGTATATGGAGGAATTTAAGGTGGTGGGGGGTTATATGGGAGGCAGGGTTTGAGGGTCGGCACAACATTGTGGGCCGAAGGGCCTGTACTGTGCTGTACTATTCTATGTTCTATTTATGCACACATCCCTCTGCAGGTGCACAGTAGAGATGCACCAGTTCTTCAATAGGTTTGACAATGTCCTCCTGTCACACCCCCTCTGCACACCAGCCCAGGTACCAAGACACTAAATGCTCCCGCAGTGCCAACACCTCCCCTTCGCCCTCCTTCCCCTATAGTTCAAACATGAAGAACAAAACAGATTACCGTTATCTGCATCCCTCCTTCGCCTGCACCTACCATCCACACCTCCACATACCACATGCCTTGTTCATTCGTTCATCCCCACTCATCTCCTTTCTGGCACTAATCCTTGCAAGTGGAACAAGTGTTACACCAGCCCCGACACCTCCTCCCTCACTACCATTTAGGTCCTCAAACAGTCCTTCCAAGTGAGACTACACTTCACCTATAAGTCTATTGGGGTCATATACTGTGTCCAGTGCTGCCGGTGTGGCCTCCTGTATGTCGGTGAGACCTGATGTGGATTGGACGACCGCTTCACTGAGCATCTGCGTTCAGTCCGCCGCAGGAACACCTTTAATTCCACTTCCCATTCCCATTCAGATACGTCCACCCACGTCTTAAATTCCGCTTGGGTAGCCTCCAACCTGATGGCATGAACATCAATTTCTCAAACTTATGGTAATGCCCCCTTTCACTATTTCCCAACCGCCTTTCCCTATCTCACCTTATCTCCTTGCCCGCCCATCGGCTCCCTCTGGTGTTCCCCCCCCCCTTTTCTTTGACCCATGGCCTTCTGTCTCTTTCACCAATCAACTTCCCCACTCTTAAATTCATTCCTATCCAGGATTCACCTGTCACCTGGTGTTCCTCTCTTCTCTCTTTTCAACCTACTCCTCATCATTTTCTCCATTCCTGCTGAAGGGTCTCGGCCTGATTATACTTTTTTCCATAGATGCTGCCTGGCCTGCTGAGTTCCTCCAGCATTGTGTGTGTGTGTGTGTGTGTGTGTGTGTGTGTGTGTGTGTGTGTGTGTTGCTACAGATTTTCTCGTATTTCTACTGAAACAATTCTTGTCCTGGAGCCGATCTTGTGCCCCTGCAATAGAACGCCTCGGCACCACGGGGTGGTGCTGTAGCCCAGATCCCGCCTCTACACAATGACAGTCGGTGGGGTTTCAAGGTGTCGCTGGGTTGTTATGATGTCTATATGTGGGGTGCGGGTGTCCCAATCGCGCCCACGCCCACCACCCGCACCCTGCATGTATACATCATAACAACCCAGCGCCCCACGCACCACGAGAAGGGCAGCGTCAGCCCGCGTCAAGCGGGAGAGTCCCAAAGCTGTCAGAGTCCTTTCAGATTTAATTCCAGAGAGCTGTCGCGCTGACTGCCAGCTCCTCAGACGAATAGAATTAGAGTATGGTGGAAGGACCCGCCCTCGTGTCCAAGTGCGTTATCAGAGAAATGACCGAGCAGAAAGTGGAAGAAATAAACGCAGGATGGAGAATCGGTGCAACGGTAGGTGAGGGTGATTTGTGGGGGTGACTGGGCGGTGGGTGAGGGGAAGGAGGAGTCGGTGAGTGTGGGAGAACAAGGCGGAGCGACAGGACGAGGGGTCGGATGGGGTGAGGGAGAGGCGTTGGGGGAAGCAGAGGGAGGGCGGTGTGATGGAAATGCGATGGGGTGTCATAGGGAGGTGGCTGGGGACGGACCCAAGTGCAAGACACAGACACTGAAGTACTAGGGACAGGACCAGAATACAGGGTGAGGGCTAGGACATGGACATGAAAACCGTGAACCTGGAACAGGACTGGACAAGAGAACTGGGAGCCCGGGGTTGGACTCCGAGCCAGAGATTGGACAAGGATCCAGAACCTGGGTCTTGCCTCTGGCTCGGGCCCCAGAACTAGGCAAGGACGTGACTTGGCTGGCAGGCCGGTCGAGGCTGGAGTCTTGAGACTTGAGGCAAGTCTGGAGACTAGAGGCTAGGGGTCTTGAAGCTCCTCCTGGGCAGGGCACGGATCTCCACCCGACGGAGGCAATGGACAGGAAGGGACAGAACCCACCGCAGGGTAACAGCAATCTGGCCTGGTTTACCGGACGGAGGCAAGGGACAGGAAGGCAGCTAGGTACAGGGTAGCTCCAGGACAAGACTGCAGACGAGACGAGGCGAGAGTTACCAGCAAGACAAGGCAAGGCTTCAGGCAATGCAAGGTGAGACAAGAACTGCAGTTGAAGCGAGAGTTACCAGCAAGGCGAGGCGAGAGTTATTGGCAAGACAAGGCAGGACTTCAGGCGAGGAAACAGAAGGCAGGGGAAGGGATACAAGCAATGAGGACAAGAACAATCCAACAGCCCCGTCCTGGTCTCTGGAGGTATTTATGCAGCCAGCCCCAACGAGAATCAGCTGCCTCAATTAGGGCTCAATAGGAACAGAAACGGGGTGGACAGGAAGACCTGGAGCAAGGGTCAATGGACCGGACCGTGAACCGGAATGCGGACTTCAGAGACCGGACAATGACATGGGGCGAATTAAGGCTATTTGACAGAGGGAGAGGACTGAGACTGAGTTTGTGCAGAGAGCATTGGGTGAGTGACAGTGGGGAGAGGGATGGAGGATACTGCCCTCACCACCCACATACAGTACCTCCATTCCCATGCTCCTCACCTCTCCATCCCAATCTCTACCATTCCCTCCTGCCCCACACTTCCCACCCTTTTAACCCCACTCTCCTCCATCTACCCCCACTAAATTCTCATCTAGCCTTCTGTAATGTCTGACCCCACATGTGGGAGAAGTGGGTCCGGGCGCATCTCTGGGCGACACTCTGAATCTGGGAGATGAACTCACACTCTGTGTTTCACAGTGCAGTGTTATGGTCGAGGAGAGATGCATGAGAAGATTGTGAAGGAGCTGGACATCTCCCATTGTGAAGGGCCAGGAGTTCCCTGTGTCCTCTTTGTCTACAGAGTGTCTCGTGAAATTCAGGATATTCAAAATGCCCTTCACTGGGTCACAGGTAAATTCTTAACAAGGCCATTGGATACAGGAGCAGAATTGGGCCATTTGGCCTAAAAAGTCTGCTCCACCATTTCATCATGCTGATCCATTCTTTCTCTCAGTCCCAATCTCCTGACATCTCCCCGTACCTCTTCATGCCCTGACTAATCAAGAACCTTAAATAGACCCAATGACCTGGCCTCCACAGCCACCTGTGACAATGAATTCCACAGATTCACCACTCCCTGGCTAAAGAAATTTCTCATCTCCATTCCACAATGACATCCCTCAATTTTGCGGCCCAAAGCCACTCACAATTTTTCAAGTGAGGCCTCATCAGTGCTCTATAAAACCTCAATATTACATCCTTTCCTTTATATTCTAGTCCTCTTGAAATGAATGCTGACATTACACTTGCCTTCCTCACCAATTACTCAACCTGCAAATTAACTTGCACGAAGTCTCCCAAGTCTTCAGATTTTTGAATTTTCTTACTAGTTAGAAAATAGTTTACCTGTTTATTTCTCCTAGCACAGGTGAAGTCTTTAAGTGATAACATTTCCTGAAAATCCTTCCCTTTTGAGGACTTCTGATCTCTGTGGGCTCTTCCGTACCTAAGGAGCACACTAACACTGTGTGTATTCCTTAGGATTGATTCATTTATGAATCAGGTAAATGCACTGATGCAATCAGTTTCTGAAGATGATAATGCCCCGCCCAGTTGTTTCTGTCGAAGGGACAGAGGTTATTTTTGTGATAGGAGATGTGTATTGGTGCACAACAAGCTCCCACAAACAGCAGTGGGGCAATCTACCAGGTCTTCTGACGCAGTTTTGTCTGGGACACACTTGGGCTCCCTCGCTCTGTGTGAAATGGTGTATCTGGATCTTTCTGTGCACCTGACTGGGGAATCTGGAGATTGAGCTGAAAATCCCTGTGCTGTACCTCCTGTGGGAAGTGAGTGCCTGTTGTGGGGCTGGGAGAACTGCCTGGTACACAGACAGCAACTCCACAACACCACCCGGGCACACAGGGGGCAGAAGGGTGGGCACAGCCCCAGGTAGAAGGAGCTGATGTACCCTGAGGGCTCCTGCAGTGCGTGGGACACACAGCCCTCCCACAGCATCACCCAGATCACTCTGTTACTCTGTGTTTCAGGAGGAGGTTCGGTGCAGAAGGAAGATATTTGTGCCGTGATTCTATTGCAGAAATCCACAGCTGTCGGAGAGGAGAAGATGACAGATCCAGGGTTATTCCATGAGGGAACTAAAGTTTTTCGTGTATTCTGGATGGATTCCAGTAGCTGGTGGAGTGGATCGAAGACGTACCAGTGCCCCACAGTGATTCAGACTGTCAAACAGAGTCTCATCGACAGGACCCGATCCAGAGGAGGTTCCTGCTCCGGTGGGTAAAATCTGACTCACACCTCATCTTGCACTGTAAACTTCCCACTACGAACATAAGGGACGTGTCAGATGTGTGTCTGGGGTGGTAGTGGGGGGAGAGTGATGGGTCTGTACCCCAGTCAGTCAGAAGATACAGCAGGAAGGAGGGTGGGTGGGTCAGAGAAGGAATCCCACATGGGTCCTGAGGTCAATTCAGTACCAATTCCCAGGTAACAATATACTGTTTGTGTTTTGAAATAGGGTGGAGTGAAGATCTGCAGGGTGGTAAGACCCTATCAGTGCCAAATGAACGATCGGCTTCCTGGAGTTCTTCAAGCTGGAGCCCAGAGACGAACGACAGTAGCTCGGAAAAGCTTAACTGTAACGGTGAGAGGGCAGGCTTGGGGCATGACTGCAGAGAGATTGAGAGTTAAGGGTCAATATGTTCCTTTGAGGTGAACAGTAAACCTGGCAAGTGTGGGGAATTCTGGATGATGAGAGATTGTCAAGTTCTGATCAGGAAAAAGAATGAAACACTCAGAGTGTTTTGGTCTCGGACTTGTGAATCCCTTGAATTAGAAATGCTCAGGATACTCTCAAGAGGTGGATCAGAACAGAAAAGAGAGAGTAAAAGATGAATCTGGCAGGTGAGGTTAAGAAAATCCCAAGATGTTGAATCGAGAGTAAAATTTAGGCTGGCAAGGGAGTAGGTCCCCTTAGATATCAGCAAGGTTGCCGATGTCTTCTGCAGCTGGAGATGGGTGTGGTTTTAAAATGTATTTTTTTCCTCAGTGTTTACTAAGCATGCTCAAGAAATAAGAGAAACATGGAAATGTTTTGGTGGACGGTGTTATGACCAGAGAGGTGGTATTGACGGCCTTACAGTGCTATAAGGTAGATAAATCCCCAGGGCCTGTCCAAGTATCTTCTGGGACTTTATGGAAGGCCAGAGGAATATTTGTGGAGATTCCTAGCAGAAATTGCAATGTCCTTCACCACATTGGTGAAGTTGTGTAAGACTTGAATGGGCTGAACTTGTTTGATTGTTTAAGGTGAACAACAAGGATGAGCCAGGAACGACAGACCGGTAAGACTGATATCCTCAGTAGAGAAGTGACGGGGGGCGGGGGAGGGAATTCTGAGGGACTGGATCTACCAGGAATTGGAATTGTGTAGACAGAGTCTGATCACAATCAGTCAGCATGGATTTGTGTGTAGAAAGTGGTGCTTCTTGAATTTTTCTAGCGGTTTCTTGAACGTGTGTGCTAAAAGGATGATGTGCGTAGGGATGTGGCTAATGTCTATATGGAGTTTAAAAGGACTTTGACAAGGTCCTGTGTGGTGCCATATAACCATATAACAACCACAGCACGGAAACAGACCATTTTGGTCCTTCTAGTCCATGCCGAATTCTTACTCTCCTCTAGGCCCACCGACCTGCACTCAGGCCATAACCCTCCATTCCTTTCTTGTCCATGTAGTTGTCCAATTGAACTTTAAGTGACAACATCGAACCTGCCTCAACCACTTCTGCTGAAAGCTCGTTCCACACAGATACCACTCTCTGAGTAAAGAAGTTCCCCCTCATGTTACCCCTAAACTTTTGCCCTTTAACTCTCAACTCATGTCCTCTTGATTGAATCTCCCCCACTCTCAATGGAAAAAGCCTATCCATGCCAACTCTATCTATCTGCCTCATAATTTTAATTACCTCTATCAAGTCCCCTTCAGCCTTCTACGCTCCAAAGAATAAAGACCCAACTTGTTCAAACTTTCTCTATAACTTAGGTGATGAAACCCCGATAATATTCTAGTAAATCTTCTCTGTACTCTCTCTATTTTGTTGACATATTTCCTATAATTCAGTGACCAAAACTGTACATGATACTCCAAATTTGGCCTCACCAATGCCTTGTACAATTTCAACATTACATCCCAACTCCTATACTCAATGCTCGATTTATAAAGGCCAGCATACCAAAAGCTTTCTTCACCACCCTATCCACATGAGGTTCCACATTCAGGGAACTATGTATCATTATTCCTGGATCCCTCGGTTCTACTGCATTCTTCAATGCCCTACCATTTATCATGTATGTCCTATTTTGATTAGCCCTACCTAAAAGTAGCACCTCACATTTATCAGCATTAAACTCCATCTGCCATCTTACAGTCCACTCTTCTAAATGGCCTAAATCTCTCCACAAACTTTGAAAACCTACTTCATTATCCAAAACCACCTATCTTAGTATCATCTGCATACTTACTCATCCAACTTAACACCCCATCATCCAGATCATTAATGTATATGACAAATAACAATGGACTCAGTACAGATCCCTGAGGCACACTAGCCTCCAATCTGACAAACAGTTATCCACCACCACTCTCTGGCGTCTCCCATCCAGCCACTGCTGAATCCATTTTACTACTTCAATATAATACCGAACGATTGAACCTTCCTAACCAACCTTCTGTGTGGAACGTCGTCAAAGGCCTTACTGAAGTCCATATAGACAGCATCCACCGCTTTACCCTTTTCAACATTCCCAGTAACCTCTTCAAAAAGTTCAATAGGAACAGTCAAACATGAACTTCCATGCACAAATCCATGTTGACTGATCCTAATCAGATCCTATCTATCCAGATAATTACATATACCATCTCTAAGAATACTTTCCATCAACTTACCCACCACTGGCAACAAGCTCACAGGCCGATAATTGCTAGGTTTACTCTTAGAACCCTTTTTAAACAATGGAACAACATGAGCAATACACCAATCCTTTGGCACCATCCCCATTTCTAACAACATTTGAAATATTTCTGTCAGAGCCCCTGCTATTTCCACACTAACTGCCCTCAAGGTCCTAGGGAATATCCTGTCAGGACCCAGAGACTTATCCACTTTTATATTCTCTAAAAGCTCCAGCATTTCCTCTTCTTTAACCATCATCGTTTCCATAACTTCCCTACCTGTTTCCCTTATCTTACACAATTCAACATCCTTCTCCTTAGCGAATACTGAAGAAAAGAAATTGTTCAGAATCTCCCCCATCTCTTTTGGCTCTACACATAGCTGTCCACTCTTGATTCTCCGAAGGACCAATTTTATCCCTCACTATCCTTTTGCTATTAATATAATGGTAGAAACCCTTGGGATTTATATTCACATTACTTGCCAAAGCAACCTCATATCTTCTTTTAGCTTTTCTAACTTCTTTCTTAAGATTCATTTTACATTCTTTATATTATGTTGGTCTGGAAGTTTACATCTCATGGAATCTAGAGTGAGAAAGTCCAGTGGATTCATGATTGGTTTGGACGTAGGGCTGGGTGGTATTTTTTTTTCATGGAATAGAGACTGGTGACGAGCAGAAATCTGCAGGGATCAGTGTTAGGCCTAATTTTGATTACTATTTATAGAAATTATTCGAATGCCAGTGCAAAAGGCTTGATCAGTAACTTTGTGGATGGCACAAAATTAAAGGTGCTGTTGTGGCGAAAAGTTTGCCATAGAACCTAGAACCATAGAACCTACAGCACAGAAACAGGCCTCTTGGACCTTCTTGGCTGTGCCGAACCATTTTCTGCCTAGTCCCACTGACCTGCACACGGACCATATCCCTCCATACACCTCCCATCCATGTATCTGTCCAATTTATTCTTAAATGTTAAAAAAGAACCTGCATTTACCACCTCGTCTGGCAGCTCATTCCATACTCCCACCACTCTGTGTGAAGAAGCCCCCACTAATGTTCCCTTTAAACTTTTCCCCCCTCACCCTTAACCCATATCCTCTGTTTTTTTTTTCTCCCTTGCCTCAGTGGAAAAAGCCTGCTTGCATTCACTCTATCTATACCCATCATAATTTTATATACCTCGATCAAATCTCCCCTCATTCTTCTACGCTCCAGGGAATAAAGTCCTAACCTATTCAACCTTTCTCTGTATTTGAGTTTCTCAAGTCCCGCAACAACCTTGTAAACCTTCTCTGCACTCTTTCAACCTTATTTATATCCTTCCTGTAATTTGGTGACCAAGACTGAACACAATACTCCAGATTCGGCCTCACCAATGCCTTGTACAACCTCATCATAACATTCCAGCTCTTATACTCAATACTTTGATTAATAAAGGCCAATGTACAAAAAGCTCTCTTTACGACCCTATCTACCTGTGATGCTACTTTTAGGGAATTTTGTATCTGTATTCCCAGATACCTCTGTTCCACTGCACTCCTCAGTGCCTTACCATTAACACTGTATGTTCTATCTTGGTTTGTCCTTCCAATGTGCAATACCTCACACTTGTCTGCATTAAACTCCATCTGCCATTTTTCAGCCCATTTTTCCGGCTGGTGCAAGTCCCTCTGCAGGCTCTGAAAACCTTCCTCGCTGTCTACTACACCTCCAATCTTTGTATCATCAGCAAATTTGCTGATCCAATTTACCACATTATCATCCAGATCATTGATATAGATGACAAATAACAATGGTCCCAGCACTGATCCCTGTGGCACACCACTAGTCACAGGCCTCCACTCGGAGAAGCAATTCTCTACTACCACTCTCTGGCTTCTTCCATTGAGCCAATGTCTAATCCAATGTACCACCTCTCCATGTATACCTAGTGACTGAATTTTCCTGACTAACCTCCCATGCGGGACCTTGTCAAAGGCCTTACTGAAGTCCATGTAGACAATATCCACTGCCTTCCCTTCATCCACTTTCCTGGTAACCGCCTCGAAAAACTCCAATAGATTGGTCAAACATGACCTGCCACTCACAAAGCCATGTTGACTCTCCCTAATAAGTCCCTGTCTATCCAAATGCTTGTAGATTCTGTCTCTTAGTACTGCCTCCAATAACTAACCTACTACCGACGTTAAACTTACCGGCCTATAATTTCCCAGATTACTTTTCGATCCTTTTTTAAACAACGGAACAACATGAGCCACTCTCCAATCCTCCGGCACCTCACCTGTAGACAGCAACATTTTAAATATTTTTGCCAGGGCCCCCGCAACTTCAACACTAGTCTCCTTCAAGGTCCAAGGGAACACCCTGTCAGGTCCCGGGGATTTATCCACTTTAATTTTCCTCAAGACAGCAAGGACCTCCTCCTTTTCGATCTGTACATTTTCCATGATCTCACTACTTGTTTCTCGTAATTGCATAGACTTCATGCCAGTTTCCTTAGTAAATACAGACGCAAAAAACCTATTTAAGATCTCCCCCATTTCCTTTGGTTCCGTACATAGGCGACCACTCTGATCTTCAAGAGGGCCAATTTTAACCCTTACAATCCTTTTGCTCTTAATATACCTGTAAAAGCTCTTTGGATTATCCTTCACTTTGACTGCCAATGCAACCTCATTTCTTCTTTTAGCACTCCTGATTACTTTCTTAAGTATTTTCTTGCACTTCTTATACTCCTCAAGCACCTTGTTTACTCCCTGCTTCCTATACATGTCATACAACTCCCTCTTCTTCTTTATCAGAGTTGCAATATCCCTTGAGAACCAAGGTTCCTTATTCCTATTCACTTTGCCTTTAACCCTGACAGGAACATACAAATTCTGCACTCTCAAAATTTCCCCTTTGAAGGCTTCCCACCTACCGATCACATTCTTGCCAGAGAACAACCTGTCCCAATCCACGCTTTTTAGATCCTTTGTCATTTCTTCAAATTTGGCCTTCTTCCAGTTAAGAACCTCAACCCTAGGACCAGATCTATCCTTGTCCATGATCAACTTGAAACTAATGGTGTTATGATCACTGGAACCAAAGTGCTCCCCTACACAGACTTCCGTCACTTGTCCTAACTCGTTTCCTAACAGGAGATCCAATATTGCATCCCCTCTAGTTGATCCCTCTATATATTGATTTAGAAAACTTTCCTGAACACATTTTACAAACTCTAAGCCATCTGGACCCCTGACAGTATGGGAGTCCCAATCAATATATGGAAAATTAAAATCCCCTACCACCACAACTTTATGTTTCCTGCAGTTGCTTGCTATTTCCCTTGCTATTTCCCTGCATGGAAAACAAAAGTATCTTGGATGGTTAGGGAAGCAGGTCAACAATCGGCAAATGGATTTCAATGGAGATGAGTGTGAGACGATGCATTTTGGAAAGTCAGGTCAGAGGATAATTATGAGTGATCAGTTACAGGTGAACGTCGTGGAATGGGGGGGATCTCAGATTCATTTATTTATCACGTATACAGAAAAACATGCTTGTGTTGTTCGTAGTAATAAATGGTAGAAGCCAAGGATGTGCTGGGGCAACACACAAGTGTCACCACGCATTCTGGTGCAAACATAGTAAACCAACATTCTTCAGCAGAACAACACAGAAGAAAGTAACGACATCAGAAAAGCCTCTCTCCTCCCAACACACAAAGACGGCCCTCCAACCCAAGGTCAGGCCTCTGAGTCGCCTGAACACTCACAGACAAAGAGCCTCTGACTTCCCCTGTGTCGTTGACCAAGGGCTTCAGGCATCAGGCTGCAACTTGAGGGTGTCTGTTCAACCCTTGTGCTTCAAACTTTGGTATTAACCGTGGTGACGGCATTGGAACTCCAGTCCCTGATCTCCGGAGTCACTGTCTCGCATACCTAGGGGGTCATAGGCTCTTGTGCCCACTGTTCACACAAACATCTGATCCAGGAGCCTACAGCCCTTGTCAACCTTCTCCATGGTGTTTGCCAGCTCCAGGTTCATAATTGTCCTTCGTTGCACATCCATGCTACTGGTTTTCAATCACAGAGTGGCGGTGTATTCTTTGGCCCGACTTTATAATTCCTCAGCATCTCTCTCCCTAAACCCAACTCTAACCCCTAACTCCACAGAACCGTCCCTACGAGCTTAAAAGAAATAACAGTTATATCTGAGCATAACATGGACTGAGACAACAGCTCGGAAACAACTTGACGTGGGAGCAAAGGTGGTATTCTGGCTTGTAACTAAGGTGTTGAGCACACTGGCCTTGATTGGTGAAGCAATTGAGAGGATGCATTGGGACGCTATAAATCATTGGTGAGGTCACACTTGGAGTACTGTGCACTGTTCGGGAAAACCTGTAACAGGGTGAGGCTCGGAGAGATGCAGACTGAATGAAGGAAGTTTAGAATGCCTGTCTGGGGGCCATTGTCAGTGTGAGCTCATTGTGCTGAAGGGTTTGTACTGTGCTGTACTGTTCTATGTTCTGTTGTGCTGTATTGCTCTGTGATTCAATGGGTTAAAACACCTCCTCAGTACACATCTAGCAGTCTGCTGGTGACTGGCTTCCGGCCCTCAGCTCTGGCTTCGCAGCAGTGGCTCCTCTGTTTCCAGTGAGGGGATTCTGTGGCATGTGAGAATCGTGAGACTCACTATTTCCCCCAGGTCCATAGCTCACCCTCCAGGTACAGAATGTCTGCGTTACCCTCCAGCCCTACACCATTTCCACTCACTGTAACCACCCCCAGTCTGTGCACACCTCCCATGCTTTGTGACCCTTCCAGTGCCTACACCCCTACTAGTCTTTGTGACCACTTTCGGCATCAACATCCCTTCCCTTCTCCATAACCTTCTCCACCTGTTATCCCGTCACCGTGTCTCTGTCCCCTCATGATTTTGCACACTTCCTTGTCTCCGAGACCCACTCTGGCGACTATACTCCTCTCCGTCTGTGTAAACCACCAGCAATTGTCTGTCACTTGCACGTCCCTCGAGATCTACTGTTGCCCTGACTGATCCAAATTGTGAAAACCTGGTGGGTGTTCATCTCTGAGATCAGAGAAATATTAATCATCCCCTCCGTTTCTGTTACTGATAATCCCCCTGAGTGAAATGTGCCTGGTGTGAGGCAGGCTGAGTGAGCAGAGGTTCTCGATTTTACAGTGCAGTGTTACGGCCGAGGAGACGTCCATGAGAAGATTGTGAAGGAGCTGGGCATCTACCCATGTGAAGGGCCAGGAGTTCCCTGTGTTCTGTTTGTCTACAGAGTGTCCCGTGAAATTCAGGATCTTCAGAATGCTCTTCACTGGGTCACAGGTAGATACTCTCATTGTTTTTCACAGGTGAGTGGAATTTTCTCCTAAGAGTCCCCTTCCCTTGTGGGGACTTCTGCTGACTATTGGCTGTTCACTCCCTCAGGGAGGAGGCAGGAGAGTAGGGTTGAAAGGGATAGTTAAATCAGCCAAGATGGAATGGGAAGCAGACTCGAATACTTAATAAGACCATAAGATATAGGAGCAGAGTTAGGCCATTTGGCCCATAAAGTCTGCTCCACCATTTCATCGTGCTGATCCATTCTTTCTCTCGGCCCTAATCTCCTACCATCTCCCCGTATCGCTTCATGCCCTGACTGATCAAGAAGCTTAAATATACCCAATGACTTGGCCTCCACAGCCATCTGTGACAGTGAATTCCACAGTTTCACCACTCTCTGGCTAAAGAAATATCTCATCTCCATTCCACAAGGAGATCCCTCTTTTTTTTGGCTGTGTCCTCTGGTATTAAACTCCACCACCACAGGACACATACTCTCCACATCGACTCAGTCAATGCCTTTCAACATTCTGTAGGTTTCAATGAGGCCACCTCTCATTCTTTTGAATTCCAGTAAGTTCAGGCCCAGAGCCATCAACACTCTTCATATGACAAGACTTTCAATCCTGGAATTGTTTCAATGAACGTCCTCTGCCATGTCGGCACATCCCTTCTTATAAAAGGGGCCTAAAACCACTCTCAATTCTTCAAGTGAGGCCTCAGCAGTGCTCTATAACACCTCAACATTACATCCTTGCTTTTATTTTCTAGTCCTCTTGAAATGAATGCTAACATTGCACTTGCCTTCCTCACCAATGTCTCAACCTGCAAATTAACCTGCACAAGGTCTCCCAAGTCTACAGATTTTTGAATTTTCTCACTAGTTAGAAAATAGTCTACCTGTTTATTTCTTCTAGCACAGGTGAAATCATTGAGTGATAACATTTCCCTGAAAGTCCTTCTCTTTTGGGGACTTCTGATCTCTGCTGGCTATTCCCTATCTGAGGAGCACATAAACACTGTGTGTATTCCTTAGGATTGATTCATTTATGAATTAGGGACATGCACTGATGCAATGACTTTCTGAAGAAGATAATGTCCCACCCAGTTGTATCTGTTGAAGGGACAGAGGTTATTTCTGTGATGGGAGATGTGTATTGGTGCATAACAAGCTCCCACAAGCAGCAGTGAGGCAATAGATTGGAGATCCCATTGTCTGGGGCACAGGTGGCTTCCCTTGCTCTGTCTCAAATGACGTGTGTGTGGATGTTTCTGTGCAGCTGAGTGAGGGAGGGGTTTGGGGCTTGACTGAAAATCCCAGTGGAGAAATGGTGCCTCTGGCAGTACTGTACGTGCTTTAGTCGAGTGAGTGCCAGTAGCGGGATGGCAGGGCTACCTTGTACACACAGAGCATCAACTGGACACAGACAGGGGCAGGAAAGTGGGACAGCCTCAGGTGGGAGGTGCTGAGCTCAAAACTGATGTACCCAGTGGGTGGGACACACACCCATCCCACAGCAGCACCCAGACACTCTGTTACTCTGTGTTGCAGGAGGCGGAAGAGCGCAGAAGGAAGACATTTGTGCCGTGATTCTGTTGCAGAGATCCCAAGATGTGGGAGAGGGGCAGATAAGGACCTGTCCAGGGTTATTTCATGAGGGAACAGCAGTTCATCGAGTACTTTGGACAGAAACCAGCGGTATTCTCAAGAGGAGGTCAGCTGACTGCCAGTGTCCAAATACGATTCGAGCCATCAGACAGAGTCTCAATGACAGAACCAGATCCAGAGAACATTCCTCCGCCGGTGGGTAAAACCTGTCTCTCCCTGTCATGCCTCACGCTTCACGGTAACCTTCCCACATGCAACATGAGGGTCTTGCCTGATGTTTGTCTTGGGTGGGAAAATGATGGGACAATAGACAGTCAGTCAGTGACTGCTGCGGGAGGGAGTTTCGGAGCACAAACGTCCTTTGGTACTGAGGTCAATTGAGCACCATCTCCCAGTTTATATGCTTCTGACTGATGTGTGTACTTTCCAACAGGGCAGAGTGAGTATCTGCCAGGAGGTGAGACTTTGGTGGTGAGTGAACAATCGGCTTCATCATTTTCTTCAGGATGCAGCCAAGGGAAGAGCAGCTGGAACTCGGAGAGGCTTCAGTGTAACGGTGAGAATGCAGGCTTTTGGCTCGACCTGAGCGATTGGGGCAGGAGCTGAGAAATATCAAGACTGCAGAGGCAGTATATTCCTGTCGAAGTGGAGGGTTAACCTGGCAAAACAAGAGATATTCAAACTTTGGGCAAGAAAAATATGAAAGGACAAGGTGCATTTAGGTCACTTGCCAGTTATTGCCTGTCTTGTGAGCATGATGTAATTACCTTGTGAGCATTATGTCATTATCTCATCATGGGCATGATGTAATTGTCCCACGATAGCGGGGTGGCGTGATGGCAGGTTCCAGCCGGTATAAAGGGGAAATCACAGTTTGTTGCATAGTTGTTGTTTTGGTTGGGGTGTCACAGTCAGTGGTTGCGAATGGCAGAAAGAGAGAGAGAGAGAGAGAGAGAGAGAGAAAGAGAAAATAATTTTCCACCACCGTGTGAACCTACAGAATTGGGTAGAAATCAATGGCATTCTGTGTGTCTCGAAGAGATTGATGTGAATTGTGGCACACTTTTGGTTAACCCCTGCATGGTCTCGGGTTCTGAGTGATGACCACTTTCAGCGAAAGGTCAGTTACTTTGAGAAAACTCACTCTTCGCAGTATCTTCGGAAAAAGGCATTTCTCGGCTGGAAACTGCGTCAGCAACGTTGTCTTTTCTCCATCTCTGGTTCAGGAAGTCTCTGCTCATTTATTTGATAAATCACTTGGACTGTTTGAACTACCACCTTAAGACTGTGCTTAAGTAAGATCTGTTAAGAATTGTCTTTAAGGTCGACTGTTTGATGACTATAGATGCATAACATCATTAACTTCTGTTCAAATTAGTCGTTTTGTTTTACTTTTCTATGTTTTGATTACAGCATAATAAATTTCATTGTTCATTTATAAAAACCTGAATCAATTACATATCTATTGCTGCTGATGTGTAACATATGTGGGGGCTTGTCCAGATTTGAACAAATTTAGACCTTTTTTTTATTTAATTATCGATCCGATTGGAAAAGAAGAAATGATTGGTTTCTTTTTGTTTGATTGGTTTATGTGTGGTAATCAGCAGCAATGGATGTTGGGACATTCTGTAATCACCAACCTCTGTGTCATTAGTGAATGTGAAAAAGGGTGAGGTGCGGGAAATTGCTAAAGAACTGAAGCTTACAGGGATAACCACAGCTACGACAAAGGCAGTGATTCAGAAAGATACAGCTGTGTAAGTGTTTGATGAGGAGGTGTTAGAGAATTTTCCAGTAAGTAAACTTGAGATGCAGCTACAAATGGAACAAATGAAATTAGAGAGATTTAAAGAGGAGATAGCAGAAAGGGAAAGAGATAAAGAGAGGCAATCTGGAGTAAAACAGAGGGAATTTGAGCTAGCGAAGGAGAGGTGAAGGCTCGAGAAGCAAGCTGGTTCAAAGAAATTGGTTATACTGTTATTGCTGGTCATTCCATTTAATGAGGCAGATGTTGATAGACACTTCCAGCATTTTGAGAAGGTTACTCAGAGTTCATCGTGGCCGAAAGAGGGCTGGTTTGTGTCCTTTTACAAAGCGTATTTAAAGGTAAAGCACAACAAGTTTATATGCCCTGTACTAGTGAACAGGCAGCTGATTATGATACAGTGAAGCAGGCTATACTTAAAGCTTATGAATTCGTTCCAAAAGCTTATAGACAGAGATTTAAGAGTCTGAAGAAACATGCGAACCAGAGTTAAGTGGAATTTGCCTATGACAAATCTGTGTGTTCTGAGCGATGGTGCACATCTAAAACTGTGAATCAAGATTGTGACAACTTAAAGGAGCAGCTTTTGGTTGTGGAATTTAAAAGTTGCGTCCCTAATGGCATAGAGAAATATTTGAATGGCGAGGACCCTGCCATGTTGCCAGAGTCTGCTAAAGTAGCAGATGAGTATGATCTAACTCATAAGAGTAAGTTTACTCTGAGTAAAATTTTACAAAGAAGTCACATGGATGGTCTGGGTAAACCAGAAACTAAATCATAAGCTAGTGATAAAGGTAAGGATGAAGGGAAGCAGGTGAAAGAAAAACATTTTGGTCCTATTTGTCACTATTGTAGGAGAACTGGTCAATTTATGGTGAACAAATTCCATCTGAAAGAGAAAGAAAAGCAGGCAGTCCAGATGCCTGTGTTCAACACTTTGAAATACCCATAAACCCACAGGGTTCGGGACATTCAAAGGAAGCTCTGTCAATGTCTGACAGAGTTAGAAATGGATTCAATCCTTTCATGTCAGATGGATTTTTTTCCGTGAATGAAGGGTCCATCCAAGTACCAGTAAAAAATCTTAATGATACTGGGGCTTCTCAGTCACTTATGTAAGACAATGTTCGAGAGTTTAGTGATGAGACTGACATTGGTGAAGTAAATTTCATACAAGGTATTGAAGGCAACCTGACACCTGTACCTCTGCACAAAGTAGTTTTAAAGTCAGAGATAGTTTCAGGATCTGCTAAAATCAGACTACGACCCAGTTTACTGGTGCTGGGTGTTTCTTTATTGTTAGGGAATGACCTAGCAGGTGGAAAGGTTGTTCCTGCAGTGAAGCTGACAACTAAGCCAATCACTGATGATAGAAAGATGGATTCTAACATCTATCCCTCTTGTGCAGTAACTCGAGCTATGGCCAAAAAGGCTGCCAAGGCAAATGGTTTAATGCAGCATGGGTCTGCTACCCAGGACAGCTCAAATCGTGATGCAGATTCTGGTGATTCCTCAGGAACTTTCCTATCTTTCTTGTTTGATCAAGTTCCTTGTTGTGAGTCTGTCCATAAAGACTTGTCATTGTCTAGGAAGGAGATTATAGCGGAGCAGAGAAGAGAGCTTGAGGTTGCCACCTTGAGAGAGAACGCTGTCCCAGATAACAAGATTGAGAAGGTGCCAGTAGGGTTTTATTTTAAGAGTGAAGTTTTAAAGAGGAAGCGGAGACCATCTGAGACTCCGGCAAATGACGACTGGGCAGTTGTTCACCAAGTAGTCGTTCCTAAGCTTTATAGGAATGAAATTTTAACTTTAGCTCATAGTATGCCCTTAGGTGACCATCTATGTGTGAAAGAAACTATGAAAAAATTTACAAAACACTTTTTGTGGCCTGGTTTGAGGAAGGATGTGGCAACATTTTGCCGAACTTGTCACACTTGTCAGGTTGTGGGTAAACCTAATCAAGTCAACTCAATGACCCCATTGCAACCTATTCCTGCATTTGGTGAACTGTTTTCTAAAATTATTGTAGATTGTGTTGGTCCATTTCCATAAACTAAAGCTGGCCATCAATATTTTCTGATGATCATGCGTACAGCATTTAGGTTTCCAGAAGCAATACGTCTTGGATAATACAAAAGCTAAAACTGTGATGAAAGCTGTCAAAGTTCTCTGCTTTATTTGGTTTGCCTACAGAAATCTAGTCTGATCAAGGAAATAATTTCATGTCTGGATTATTCCAGCAGTTAGTTTATAAACTGAGAGCCAAGCAGGTTACATTGTCTGCGTACCACCCAGAATTATAAGGAGCCTTAGAAATGTTCCATTCTCCCCTCAAATCCATGATTAGGATGTTCTGTGTTGGAAATGAGAAGGATTGGGATGAGGGAGTTCATTTGCTTTTGTTTGCAGTGATGGAGTCAGTGCAGGAGTTCCTAGGCTTTGGCCCTTTTAAACTTGTGTTTGGGCACAGAGTCAGGGGACCTTTGGCATTGTTAAAAGAACAGTAGGTTAACAAAGAACTACATACTAATTTACTGGATTATGTCTTAAAATTTAAGGAGATATTGCAAAAAGCTTGCAGGTTAGCAAGGGAAAGTTTAAAATCTGCTCAGGAAAGAATGAAATCTTGGTATGGAAAGGAAGCTAGACCGAGGTCATTTCTGCTGGAAGGTAAGGTGTTGGTTCTTTTCCCGGTACAAACGAACCCATTACAAGCTAAATTTCATGGTCCTTACGAGATCATATCTAAAGTTAATAATGTGGACTATATGGTAAAAACACCAGATCGACGAAGGCCAACACTGCTTCTTCAGGACCCAAAACATCGACTGTACCTCTTGCTAGATGCTGCCTGGCCTGCTGCGTTCACCAGCAACTTTTATGTGTGTAGCCTCACATGATGTAGATGTTGGAAATGCCAAACCCATAAAGCAACATACATATCGAATGAATGTGGAAAAATGTACACTGGCCGAACAAGAAATCAAGTATATGTTAGAAAATGATATTATTAGACCTTCTACTTCAGATTGGAGTTCAACTTGTGTCATGGTGCCTGAAGCAGATGGAAGTATTCAGTTTTGTAATGATTACAGAAAGGTGAATGCTGTATCAAAGACTGATGCGTAACCAATCCCTAGGGTAGATGATTATGTGGATAAAGTTGGAAAAACTAAGTTTTTTTACAAAGGTTCATCTGTTAAAAGTGTATTGGTGTGTTCCACTGACGGATAAAGGTAAAGAAACTTCTGCATTTGTGACGCCGTCTGGGTTATATGGATACAATGATCTGCCATTTGCGATGAAGAATGCTCCAGGAACGTTCCAGAGAATGGTTAATTCTGTAATTTGAGGGTTAAAACATGCAGATGCCTATATTGATGATGTAGTCGCAGGGAATGACACTTGGGAAGAACATATACCTGCAGTGGAAAAGCTGTTTGAAAGGCTATCACAAGCCACCCTAACTGTTAATCTAGCTAAAGGTGAATTTGGCCATGCCACTGTGACCTGTCTTGGTTACGTTGTGGGTCAAGGCAGGTGGGCTCCTGTTCAGGCAAAAGATCAAGCAATTTTGGAGGTTCCCACTCCAACTGGTAAAAAAGCTCTCACAAGATTCTTGGGAATGGTAGGATATTACAGTAAGTTCTGTAAGATCTTTGCCGAGATTGCCCTTCCATTGACTAACCTCCTGAAGAAAGGTGAAAATTTTATTTGGAAACATACTTGTCAGGAAGCATTTGATAAATTGAAATCTTTCCTATGTCACCAAACTGTGCTCAGTTCACCTGACTTTGAAATGCCATTTTCCCTAGCTGTGGTTGTCTGTGACGGGGTTGCAGGAGCAGTGTTACTACAAAGGTATAATTACGATGATGTTGACCATCCTGTGGCTTATTTTTCCATGAAATTTAATGGGCATCAAAGAAATTATTCAACCATAGAAAAGGAATATTATCTCTTATGTTAGCTCTGCAACATTTTGATGTGTATGTTGGCGCAACTCAGAAACCACTCATGGTTCACACCGATCATAACCCATTGGTATTTTTGAATAAGCTGAAAAATTAAAATAGATGGTTGATAAATTGGAGTTTGATCTTACACGAATATGATCTCTTAATAACTCACATTAATGGGAAAGATAATGTAATTGCCGACTGTCTGTCCAGATGTTCAACTTGCTATGTAATATTTTTGAGTGGAATTTTGATATTTGTATACACTCCGGCTATATGTTTTATTAGTACTGTATGATAACTGTATATGTGTGGTGCATTTTGTAAATTTTATACGTTTGTGATTTTTTGAAAAATTGTAGTTAAAATTTTACTCTCGATAGAACAAAATTTTCTGTGTTTTTAGGGGAAGGTGTTACCTGTCTTGTGAGCATCATGTAATTATCTTATGAGCATTATGTCATTATCTCGCGATGGGAATGATGTAATTGTCTCATGATAGCGGGGTGATGTGATGTCACGTGATGACAGATTCCATCCACATAAAAGGGAAATCGCAGTTGGTTGCGTAGCTGTTGTTTTGGTTGGGGTGTCACAGTCGGTGGTTGCGCAATCGCAGAAGGAGAGAGAGAGAGAGAAGAATTTCCAGCTTCGTGCGAACCTGCAGAATTGGGTAGAAATCAATGGCGCTCTGTGTGTCTCGCAGAGATTGATGTGAATTGTGGCACACAGTTTTGGTTAACCCCTGCATGGTCTCGGGTGTTGTGTCATGACCACTTTTGGCGAAAGGTCAGTTACTTTGAGAAAACTCGCTCTTCATTGTATCTTCGGAAAAAGACATTTCTTGGCTGTAAACTGCGTCAGCAGTGTCGTATTTTCTCCATCGCTAGTTTGGGAAGCCTGTCCTCTCATTTGTTTCATAAATCACTTGGACTGTTTGAACTACCACATTAAGACTGTGCTTAAGTGAGATCTGTTAAGAATTGTCTTTAAGTTTGACTGCTTGATAACTATAGACACATAACACCATTAACTCCCATTTAAGTTAGTCGTTTGTTGACTTTCCTATGTTTTGATTAGAGCTTAATAAATTTTGTTGTTTATTTCTAAAAACCTGACTCAATTGCATATCTATTGCTGCTGATATGTAACACGGTGAATCCCGTAACTTCACATGACTAAGAATAATATCGAGGGGAAAATTAGGAGGGTGCGATGTGGATCTGGAAGGTAAAGTTAAGGAAAATACCAAGAAATTCTGCGGAGGTTAGCTGAAAATTTGGAGTGGTATGCTCAAATCCTACTACTGTCTTTAAGGTGTTTGCACTTTCTCCCCATGACCGCAGTGAGTTTCAACTGGGTTTTCCAGTTTCCTGCCTCATTGCAAAAAACCCTTAGTGTTAGTAAGTTGTGGGCATGTTACCTTCGCACTGGAAGCTGATCTAAATGATCTAAATAGGACCTGAGGGGCAATTCTTTTACCCATAGTGTGGTGAGTATGCCAGAGAAAGTGGGTTCAGCAGGTACAATGTTATCATTGAAGGGGCACCTGGATAAATGCATGGAAAGGCAGGGTTAGAACGGATGAAGTTGACTGCAGGAAATTGGGATTATCCAGCTGGGCATAGTGGTCATCACAAACTCATTGGGCAAATAGTCTCTATCTTGCTGTATTAAATGATGGGCTGAATGGCCTGCATTGTGTACATCTTTCTGTCTTCAATGACATACCATCGGTCCTTGTGTCATACCCTAGGTCCCTGCATGTGGCCTCATAAAGAGAGACACCATCACTTCCAGGGAGGAGATTCTGAGGAATGTATGAGTTGAGGTTCAAAATGTCTTCCCCAACGTCCATACGTCGCCTGTAGCTGTGTCATTTTCATCTCTGACCCTTACAGCCTTTAAATCCCTGGGAACCCTTCCTTCCTCTACACTTGTCCCCATCTCTTTGACTCCCCATCACTGCAATGCAAAACAAGCTTTTTGCTTTCACTTTCCTCTGGATCTCCTGTACCTCACACTGATCCTCACTGGTGCAAAGCCTGTTCTCAGGACATAGGACACCCATGCTGGTGGGTGTCCATCTCTGAGCTCAGAAGAATATTAGATCACATCCCTTCCTTTCCACTGCTGAGAATCACCCTGAGTGAAATGTGCCTGGTGTGAGGCAGGCTGACTGAGCACAGGTTCTGTGTTTTACAGTACAATGTTACGGTCAGGGAGACGTCCATGAGAAGATTGTGAAGGAGTTGAAAATCTGCCAGTATGAAGGGCCAGGGGTTCCCTGTGTTCTGTTTGTGTACAAAGTGTCTCATGAAAATCAGGATCTTCGAGATGCCCTGCAGTGGGTCACAGGTAAATACACTCATCTTCTGTCAATCTGTAACTCTACCGAATCAAACCTTACCCTGGAACCCTCTCGTCTTTTGTTTCCTTTTCTGGACCGCTGCCTCTTAAACTCCCTTTGAGGCATAGTAATTATTGTGCGGGACCCTGTGTTTCTTTCCATTGCAATGGAAGGCACTTGCATTGTTTTACCAGGTTTTACCTCTACAGGTCACAAGAGTTTTCATTGTGATGGGAGATTGTTGCATAGCAAGCACCCACAAACAGCAGAGAAGCAATCAACGGGGATCCTGTTGCAAAATTATCTGGGTCATGGTGGGTTCCCTTGCCTCTGTCCAAAATGATGTTTGTGGATCTTTCTCTACACCTGAGGAGAGCTGATCTTTGGGCTGAAAGTCCCAGACAAGACAGGAGTGGAGGTGGGATGACTGATTTGTACACAAGCAGCATTACCCCTACACCACTCAGACAGAAAGACAGACAGACAGACAGACAGACAGACAGACACACACACACACACACACACACACACACACACACACACACACACACACCAGTAATGTGGTGTCAACCCAGATGGAAGGTGCTGACCCCAGGTATGATGCACCCTGTGGGTTCCTGCAGTGGGTGGGACACGCACCACTGCCACAGCGTTATTCTGTGTTTCATTCTGTTACTCTGTGTTTCAGGAGGCGGGACAGTGCGGAAGGAAGACATTTGCACTGTGATTCTGTTGCAGAAATCTGGAGATTTTGGAGTAAACAAGATGATGACTGATCCAGGGTTATTCCATGAGGAAACCAATGTTTTTCAGATATTTTGGACAGAAGCGAGTGTTACGTGGCAAAGTGCTGATGAAGGCCACACTGTGATTCAGACCATCAGACAGAGTCTCATCAACAAGACAAAATCCAGAGGAGGGTCCTGTCCCGGTGGGTAAAACCTGCCTCTCCCCGTCCACACGTCATGTTTCACTGTAAACTTCCCATATGGAACGTATGTGTCTGGGGTGGGAGTGATGGGAAACTATCAGAACTGTACCCCAGTCAACTAGTAACCGCTCTGGGCTGGAGGTTATGGGAGGGAGGGAGGGTCAGAACAGAAATTCCCCATCGGTTCTAAGGGAACATCAGCACCAATTCCCAGGTTGCAAGTTTCTGACTAATGTGTGTGTTGTGCACTAGGGTCGAGCAAGGATCCACAGGGCAGTGAGACGCCCTCATTGTGCAGTGAGCAACCAGATCATTTGACATCTTCAACCTGCACGCAAGTAAAGAACGAAGAGAGCTCAGAGAAGCTTCAGTGTAACGGTGAGAAGCAAGGATTGGGGCACGACTCATGGCATATCAAGGGTGTAGATGTATTGTGTCCCCCTTGTGTACAGAGCCTGGGTGGTTTAGGAACCTTGGCTGACGAGAGTGATTGAAGTTCCAGTCAAGAGTAGAGGTAAGTATACATTGTGTTCACAAACAGGAGTCCCGAAGAAGGGTCTCATTCTGAAGCATCGGCTGTACTCTTTTCCATTGATGCTGCCCGGCCTGCTGAGTCCCTCCATCGTTTTGTACATCAGACATTGTTTTTAATTTGTGAACAAGATAACCTCATGATGCCTATAAAAATATCAAGAATATACTTGAGGTAAATCTGGAGGGCAAAGCGAGAGTGTGAAATGGATCTGACTGATAAGATGTCATGGTCCGTTCCGTGGCCTCCAGACTCCGGGTCTTCCAGCTATCCCTTGTTTCAGTTGGGCTTAATCATAGGTACTGATGCTTGTCTTGAGGCTGGGAATATAAGCGGCCCTGGGATCAAGTATGGTTGCTGGTTCGTCTCAGCATCCCGTCCTCGCCGCCATGGGTAAGTCGTTTGCCATTACCCTGCGGTTGGATCTGTCCCTTCCTGTCCTTGCCGCCATTGGATAAGCCAGGCCATCTTTGCCATTACCCTCAGGCTGGGCTGCTCCCTTCCCTTTCCCTTTCTTCTGAAGCCTTGCCTGCAACCTGTCTCTGCAGCCTTACCATGCAACCTGTGTCTGGAACCTTTTGCCCTGCAACCTTGTCAAGTTTACCCACCAGAGTGAGACCGGAGCCTTGACTTGTCAAGATAAGGAACTGTCTATTGTTGAGTTATAACTGTTTCTGTATCCATGCCTTCGCTAGGTAGGTCCGGTCGTTGCAGTATTTCCTTTGTCTTGCCCAGGAGTCTCTCGTTCTGTCCTGTAGCCTCGGATAGTCCTGTCTCCCAGGACCACGTCATGACTTCGCCTAGTTTCGAAGTCCGAGTCCCAGTCAAGACCCAGGTTCTGGGTTCTTGTCCAGTCTCTGGCTCGGAGTCCGAACCCTAACCTCGTCATGTCCTCGCCTCAAAGCGCCCAAGCCATGAGGAACCCAATCCACGTCCAGTCCTGTAGCCACGTCATGTCCTTGCCTAGTTCTGGGGTCCGAGCCCGAGTCAAGACCCCGGCTCTGGGTCCGTGTTCAGTCTCCGGCTAGGAGTCGAAGCCAAGGCTCCTAGTTCCCAGTTCCTGGTCCTGGACCTGCTTGCCTCGCCAATGTCCTAGCCCAAGTCTATGTTTTTGTCCTAGCTCTCCAGACAAGTCCTGTTCCTAGTACTTCAGTGTCTGTGTCTTGCATTTGGGTCTGCTCCCAGAGCCCCCATTGTGACATAGGATTAAGAAAAATTCTAGGATGTTCTATAGCTCAGTAAGGATTTAAAGGATGATTAGTTAGAGAGCAGATCCTGTTGGGGATCAGCAGGCTTCCTATAACTTGAGGGGGCAGATAGATTGAAATTATAAGAAATATTTCTCCTCGATGATTGCTGAATTGATTTACTGAAAATCACAATTGCTCAAGAGTTGAGGGAACCAGGAGAAGACAAATTGGAAAACATTCATATTCCCAGGGAGAAGGTATTTTCAGCCTTACAGTGCATTTTAGTGGATAAATCCCCAGGGCCTTACGAAGTGCTTCCTGGAACTCAATAGGAAGATACAAAGGAAACAGTGGAGGCCCTTATGGAGATATTTGCTTCATTGTTTCTCACTGTGAAATGATGCCACTGAAGAATGGAATGAGGTCATTGTTGTTCCGCAGTTTAAGAACGATAGAAGTGATAAGCCAAGAAATGACAGACCAGTGAACCTGACGTCAGTTGTGGGGAAGTTAGTGGTGGGCAATCAGAGGGATAGAATGTCCCAGTATTCGGGTAAACAGAGACTGATTAGGAGGTTTTTGCATGGTGTTGTGAGTGCAAAATGGTGCAGTTGAACCTCTTTAGAGATGTTTGTAGAATGACCCAAATTGTAGATGCGGCTCAGGCTGGGAATGTAGTCCATTTAGCAGAACCAACAATAAGACCTCGCATGGTAGGCTGGTCTAGTGGGAAACGTTGTATAAAATCCTGCAGAGACAGTTCGGTTGATGCAAAAAATATGAGGGATATTTGGTGAAGAAAAATATGGAAGGACATAGTTCAATTAGGTCATGTGACAGTGAATCCTTTAATGCCAAATGACTAAGAAAACAATCAAAAGTGAAATTCTGAGGGCAAAGAGAGAGAGTGAGTGAGATGGGTCTGACAGAAAAGGTAAAAGAAAATCCCAAGAGATTTTGCAGCCATATCAGGAGTAAAAGTGTGGTTACTAAGCGAGTAGATACGTCTTCACCTGCAGGACATGGCTGAGATTTTTAATGAATATTTCCCCTTTTTCTCTGAGGAGATGATCATTATTACTCAAGGGGATTAAGTAGAGATGTTTTTGAAACTGCTCACATTTCCAGAAAGGATGATATTTGCAACTTTACAGTGTATTGGTGGATAAATACCCAGGGCCAGAGCGAGTGCTTCCTTGAAATTTGTGGGTGGTGAGAGGAGAAATTGTGGAGTCTGTTGCTGAGATTATTGCCTCATCTTTTGCCACCAGAGAAGTTGCAGAAGACTGGAAGGAAGCTCATGTTTGGTTGTTTGAGAAGAGCATGAAGGTCATGCCCGGGAATGACACACCAGTCAGTGTGAAATCAGTAGTGGGGAAGTTACCTACGGGAGTTCTGAGGGACAGGGTGTACCAGCATTTGACTGGACGAAGTCAGATTAAATAGAGTCAGCACAGCTTTGCTCAAGAAAAGCTTTGCTTGTGGAACAGCAATCAAGCAATTTGAAGAGATGACTGAAAACGTAGATATTAGGGCACGTCAGTGGACGTAGTTTATTTGTAGTTCAGCAAGGCCTTCGGCAAGGTCTTGCAAGGTAGGGTAAACTGGATGGTTAGGAATCCAGTCAAGATTGGTGGATTCAAAATTGGTTTGGAGGACGAAAGCAGAGGGAGGTGGTTGAAGGTTGTGTTTCGGAATGGAGGCTGCTGATGAGCTGTGTTCTGCAGGGATCAGTGTTGGGTTTCCTTCATTACTATTTTGAGAAATGATTCGAATGCCAGTGCACAAGGCTTGATCAGTGGATCTGTGGTTGACACAGAATTAAATGGTACTAATTATAGTGAAGAAGGGTGTTGTGGAATACAGAATGGAGGAGAAAATAAAATCATCGAGGCAAGATAAGGTGCATGGTAACAGTCTTTTCCCCAGGACAGAGGAGTACACAATTAGAGTCTCTGGGTTAAAGGTGAGGGGAGAGAGTTATAAAGGGCAGTGGAGAGTATGTGAAACTATAATGGTTATTAATCTAATATGGATTTATTGAGTATGCCAGCAAGGAAATTAATCTCAGGGTTTTATATGGTGATATATATGTACTTTGATAATAATTGTACTTTGGTCTTTGGTCTTTTCCATAGGGGAAGTGGTTGAGGCAAGTACAAGAGTATCCTTTCAGAAACACTTGGATAGGTACATGGAGGGGGTGGGACTTGGAGAAATACAGTTGTAATGCAGACAATTTGGACAATCTGGATGGTCACCATGGCCAGTGAGGAGTGGTTGGGCCAAGGGGCCTGTATTCTGCTGTATTGTCTAATGTCTCGATGGGCTGAAGGGCATCCATAGGGCACATCCTGCAGTCTCCCGATGACAGGTCCCTGTAGATTGGACATGGCTCTGTATCTATGGACCCAATGCTTCCAGTGATGGTATTCTGTGCGTTGTGAGAGTCAGAGAGCTTAATATCTCACGCAGGTCAATAACTCACCCTGTCGGTGTGTCTGTTTTCCCATGCCCTCCGTTCCCTACACAGATCCCAATCCTTGAGCCCAACTGGACCAACACTCCAGTATCTGTGACCCCTCCCCATCACACTGACCCACTCTGAAACCTACACTCCTTGTCATCTCCACGGTCTCCACTGTCTCCAACACTCCTCCCCGCCTCTGTAAACTACCCCACTTAACCTGCTGCTTTCACATCCCTTGAGAATTCACATATGCTGACAGATTGACAGTGAAGCAGAGCCCATTCTCATGCTGATGCGTGTCCAACTCTGAGCTCGGAGGAACATTAAATCTATCCCCTTTCCTGCTGTTACTAGGAATCACCTTGAGTGAAGTGCACTGGTGTGAGGAAGACTGAGTGAGCACAGGTTCTGTGTTTTACAGTGCAATGTTACGGTCGAGGAGCCATCCATAAAGAGATTGTGAAGGAGCTGAATATCAACGAGTGTGAAGGGCCAAGGATTCCCTGTGTCCTGTTTGTCTACAATGTGTCTCGTGAAATTGAGGGTTTTCGAAATGCCCTGCAGTGGATCACAGGTAGATACCCTTGTCCTCTCCACAGGTGAATGTCATGAAGTCAGTTCGCTTCCGTGGTATCCCCTTCCCATTGGAGACTTCTGCTGACTGCTGGCTCTTCCCTTCCTCTGAGGTACAATAATTATGAATTTGTGTCATCCTAAGATTTGGTTCACAGTAGGAGAGTGGCTCTGCATTGATGTAGCACCTTCCTTATCCTTGCCATGTCCTGTGCTGCCCTGCCACTTAAGCTCACAGTAGTTATCATTGTGATGGGGATGTATAATGGTGCAGAGCAAGCTCCCACAAACAGCTGTGAGGTAATGGACTGTGGATCCTGGTGTAACATTGTCCAGGACACGGGTCGGTTCCCTTCCTCTGTGTGTAAGGTGTTTGGAACTTTCTGTGCCCCTGAGTGGGGAGGGCATTCCTGCAATGGAAGTCCCAGTGGAAAAATGATGCTACTGTTAGTGCTGTACCTCCTGTGGGGAGATGAATGCCAATAGTGGGATGGGAGGGCTGTCTTGTACATAGTCAGCATCAAGTGGACACACACAGGGACAGGAAGGTGGGCACAGCCCCAGGTGGAAGGTGCTGAGCTCAGGGCTGATGTACCCAGTGGGTGGGACACACACCCATACCATAGCAGCACCCAGACACCCTGTTACTCTGTGTTGCAGGAGGCAGAAGAGTGCGGAAGGAAGACATTTGTGCCGTGATTCTGTTGCAGAAATCCCTAGATGTGGGAGAGGGGAAGATAAGGACCGATGCAAGATTATTCCACGAAGGAACTGCAGTTCATCGAGTACTTTGGAGAGAAACCAGCGATATTCTCAAAAGGACGAAAGCTGACTGCCAGTGTCCAAATACGATTCGGGCCATCAGACAGAGTCTCAGTGACAGAACCAGATCCAGAGAACATTCCTCCTCCGGTGGGTAAAACCTGTCTCTCCCTGTCATGCCTCACGTTTTACTGTAACCTTCCTATATGGAATGTGAGGGATGTGATTAATGTGGGTCTTAGGTGGGAAAATGATGGAACCAACTGTAGTCGGTCCGGCAGTGACTGCTGCGGGAGGGAGTGAGGGAGGTAGGTCCATGGTACGAAAAGTCTTTGGGTCCGGAGGTCGATTTAGCAACAATTCCGAGCTTACAGGCTTCTGACTGATGTGTCTGCTTTCCAGTAGGGCAGGGCGGCAATCTGCCGGGCGACGAGACTTCGATGGAGATTGAAAAATTGGATTGTTCGATTTCTTCAGGATGCAACCAAAGGAAGAGAAGCAGGAATTCAGAGAAGAGTAATGGTGAGAATGTAGGCTTGTAAACATGCGTTTGAGGTAGGAGCTGAGAAATAGCAACTCTGCAGAGGCAGTATGTTCCTGTCGAAGTGCAGGGTAAACCTGTCAAGACAAGAGATATTCAAGCTTTGGTCAAGAAAACTATGGAAGGACAAGGTGCAATTAGGTTATTTCCCAGTCAATCCCTTCACATCTAATGACTAAGAATACTATCAAGAGGGAGATCAGGAGGGCAAAGAGAGAGGGTGTGAGATGGATCTAGAAGATAAGGCTAAGGAAAATCTCAAGAAGTTCTGTAGTGATTAGCATAAACTTTACAGTAGCAGCCATGTGTGTTCAACTCCCACCACTGCCCTTAAGGAGTTTGTGCTTTCTCCCCGTGTCTGCAGTAGGTTTCCACTGAGTATTCCAGTTTCTGCTTTTTGCAAAGATTAGTGTCCGTAAGCTGATGGCATGCTATGTTGGCAGTGGAATTATAGTGACACGTACGGGCTGCCCCCAGCTCATCCGTGTGAGGAAAACGAGCATTTCACTGAATGTTTCAATGACTCAGTGTAGATGTAATAAATAAACAGATCTTTAATCTGGCCTGTCACTATTTTAAGATTAAAATGATAACTAAGGAGAAATAGCTCACTTTAGAAACTCAGAAGGTCTGCTTATGTCCTGAGCCGCAGGAACATGTTGGGAGAAAATAACATTTAGCATGCTGACATTCATTAGTTGGGCATTGAGTACGGAACTAGAGCATTATGTTGCCATTGAATATGTCATTGGTGAGGCTGCAATTCGAACATAGTGTAGAGTTTTGGACAAACTTTTATAGGAAAGGTGTGGTTAAATTGGAAATTGGTCAGAGAATTGCAAGACTGTTACCAGTGCTGAGTAATAGGGAGGGTTTTTCCAGTCTCGGTCATTATTCCTTGCAATGCAGGAGGTGGTGATGATATAGAAACATATAAAATCATGGCGTGGCAAGGACAAGTTGGATGCTAACTGTCTTTCCCACACATCAGGAGAGTCCAAAACTTGGGGCATTTGCTTAGGGTGAAGTGGAAAGGTCTAAATAGGACCTGAGGGGCAATTATTTCACCCATACGGTGGTGAGTATATAGACCGAGCTGCCAGAGAAAGTGGGTGCAGCAGGTACATTGGTATTGAGGGATAGATGCATGGAAAGGTATGGTTAGAACGGAAAAGGTTGACTGCAAGAAATTGGGTTTACCTAGCTGGGCATATTAGTCACCGCAGACTCATTGGGCAAATAACCTCTTTACTGGTGTACTAAACGATTAGCTGAATATCCTCATTCTACACCTCCATCGGTCTCCAATTACATGCCCTATGGCAGATGTGTCTAGGGTGGGCATGATGGGAAACTGTCAGAACTGTATCCCAGTCAGTCGGTGACACACCAGGATGGGGGCGTGGGAGGGAGGAAGGGTCAGCTGTAAATCCCCATCGGTTCTAAGGTAACCCCAACACCAACTCCCAGGTTACAGGTTACTGATTGATGTGTGTATTGTGCCCTAGGGTCGAGCGAGGATCCAGAGGGCAGTGAGACTCCCTCATTGTGCACTGAGCAACCAGATCATTTGACATCTTCAACTGGCACACAAGAGAAGGACAAAAAGAGCTCAGAGAAGCTTCAGTGTAACGGTGAGAAGCAAGGATTGGGGCACGACTCATGACATATCAAGGGTGTAGATGTATTAAGTTCCTCTTGTGTACACAGCCGGGATGGTCTGGGAGCCCTGGCTGATGACAGAGATTGAAGTTCCAGTCAAGAGGAGAAGCAAGCATGCATTGTGTTCACAAACAGGAGTTCCGAAGAAGGGTCTCAGTCCGAAGCATTGGCTTTACTCTTTTCCATTGATGCTGCCCGGCCAGCTGAGTTCCTCCATCATTTGGTACATTGTACATTGTTTTTAATTTGGGAACAATTTAACCTCATGATGACTATGAAAATATGAAGAATGCACTTGAGGTAAATCTGGAGGGCAAAGTGAGGGTATGAGATGGATCTGACAGCTAAGATTAAGAAAAATTCTAGGAGGTCCTTTAGCTCAGTAACGATTAAAAGGATGGTTAGTCAGAGAGGAGTTCCTGTTGGGGATCAGCAGGCTGTCTGTAACTTGAGGAGGCAGATAGGTTGAAATTATAAGAAATATTTCTCCTCAATGATTGCTGAACTGATTTACTGAAAATCACAATTGCTCAAGAGATGACAGAAAAAGGTGAAGACAGATTGGGGAACATACATATTCCCAGGGAGAAAGTATTTGTAGTCTTACAGTGATTTCTAGTGGATAAATCCCCTGGGGCTTACTAAGTGCTTCCTGGGACTCGTGGGAGGCTAGAGAGGAAACAGCGGAGGCCCTTATGGAGATATTTGCTTCATCATTTGTCACTGGGAAACGATGCCACTGAAGAATGGAATGAGGGGGATGTTGTTCCGTTGTTTGAGAACGATAGAAGGGATAAGCCAAGGAATGACAGAGTGGTGAATCTGACGACAATTGTGTGGAAGTTAGTGGTGGGCAATCGGAGGGAAAGGATGTCCCAGTATTTGGGTATACAGAGACTGATTAGGAGGAGTTTGCATGGTGTTGTGAGTGGAAAGTTGTGCAGTTGAACCTCTTTAGAGCTGTTTGCAGACTGACCAAAATTATAGATGAGGTTTGGCCTTAGAATGTCATCCATTTAGCAGAACCTACAATGGTAGGTTGGTCTAGTAGGAAACATTGCATGAAATCCTGGAGAGACAGTTCTGTGGATACAAAAATATGAGAGATATACAAGCGTTGTCAAGAAATATATGGAAGGACATAGTTCAATTAGGTCATGTGTCAGAGAATCCTTTAATGCCAAATGACTAAGAAAACAATCAAGAGCAAAATCATGAGGGCAAAGAGAGGGTGTGAGATGGATCGGGCAGAAAGGGTAAAGGAATATCCCAAGCGATTTTGCAGCATATTATGAGTAAAATGTGGTTACTAAGTGAGTAGATCCCTTTAAACATTGGTAGGACTACCTATATCTTGACCTGCAGGACATGGGTGAGATTATTAATGAATATTTCCCTTTTTTCACTGAGGAGATAATAATGATTACTCAAGGGAATTAAGTACAGTTGTTTTGGAGACTGCTCATCCAGAAAGGGTGATATTTGCAACCTTCCAGTGTATTGGTGGATAAATCCCTATTTTGGACCTGACTAGGAATACTATCAGGAGGGCAAAGAGAGAGAGTGTGAGATGTATTTGGCAGATAAAGTTAAGGTAAAACCCAAGAAGTTCTGTCGTGGTTAGCTGAACTTTACAGCGGCAGTCATGTGTGTTCAATTCCCTCTACTGTCATTAAAGAGTTTGTACTATCTCCCCGTGACTGCAGTAGGTTTCCACTGGGTATTCCTGTTTCCCACCACAGTGCAAAAACCTTAGTGTGTCACAATGGTGGGGCATTGGGAGCAAGGGTGGACCCAAATGAAAGACACATCTTGTGAGGGTAATTAAATTGAGTTTATTGTTTGATACCAGGAGAGCAAAGCAGAAGCAGGAATAGCGCACTGGACAAGGACTCAGGACTACAACTAGGCTGGGACTAGGGGTCTGGGCTAGGACTCAGACTTGGACCCCAGAACTAGCGGCGACCTGAAGAGGCTACGGTATGGACTCTGATCCAGAGACAGGGCAAGGACCCAGTACCTGGGTCATGCCCCAGGCACGGACCCCAGAACCAGGCATGCACATGACATGTGCTAGGGAGAGGAGGAACATGGAAAAAACAAAGCTTCTGTCTCCGGAGAGCAGGGAACCATGGACACATACACAGAACACAGAGTCGGGACCCCTCCTTGGGTACAGGACATAGGGCCGGGACTCGCACACAGAACAGATAGCCAGGACTCCTCCTTGGGTACAGGACATAGGGCCGGGACTCATGACTCATGACCCCTCGCGGGGCAACGGCAAGACGGCCTGACTTACCCCACGGAGGCGAGGACAAGACACGACAAGACATGACCCCCCTCAGGGCAACGGCAAGATGGCCTGACTTACCCCACGGAGGCGAAGACAAGACACGACCAACATGAATGAACACCAGACAGTACCTGTCTAGCTCCGGCGATAGAACTAGACCGAGATGCAGTCAAGGGCTGCAGACGAGGACTAGAGGCGAGAGGGGCAGAGAAGGGATTGAGACAGCGGGGTAGGACCACCAGGGCCGGGACTCGACTCGGAACTTAGATGCCGCCAGGACCGGGATTTGACTTGGAGCCTCCGAGTAGTGGCGAGCTCTCGACTCGGCCCGGGAACAGTAAATAGCGGTTCTTGATTCCCTCCAGCGGGTTAACTGACTGACCCACCTCGGTGGAAACTTTGCAGGCTCACTTTCGCGAAGTAACTTGACAAGGTTGCTCCGGTGAGGAAAGGCGAATTACCAGCACTCGCTTCGGGCTGAGACAAGGCTTGCTCCGGCCAGATGACATTGGCACGCCGTGACTTTGGTGACTTTGCTGACGCTCCTGCGCCGAACAGCTGAAAACCGGAGACTATAAACTACCGGTTCAGCCAAGAGTAAATTGCCTCCAATCACCAAGGCCGAGGGACACGGGAAAACAGGGAACCAAAGGGGAACAGGGAGTAAACGGTCCGGATCGTAACATAAACAAAGTAAATTTAAAGAGACCCTGATCCGGACATGACATAGTGTTAGTAGTTAGTGAGCATGCTAATTTGGCACTGGAGGCAGGGCTACCCCCAGCTCATACTGGTACTGTGTTGTTCATTGAGGTAAACAAGTATTTCACTGAATGTTTCAATGATTCAATGCAGATGTAACACATAAAACAAATCTTTAATCTGATCTTTCATTATTTTAAGATTAAAATGGATCCCAAGGAGAATTAGCTCACTTTCGAAGCTAGAAGGTCTGCTTATGTCTTGAGCCGCAGAAACATGTTGAGAGAAAAGAAGCTTTAGCACATTGACATTCATCAGTTGGGCATTAAATACAGAACTAGAGCATTGGGTTGCCCTTGAATAAGTTATTGGCGAGGCTGCAATTGGAACATGGTGTAGAGTTTTGGTCACCCTTTGATATGAAAGATGTAGTGAAACCGCAAATTGGGCAGAGAATTGCAAGGCTGTTACCACTGCTGAGTTTTCCACTCTAGGTGATTATTTCTTGTAATGTAGGAAGTGATGATAATGTAGAAATATATAAAATCATGGTGTGGCAAGGATGAGGTGGATGTCTTTCCACAGTTCAGGAGAGCCCAAAGCTTGGGGCATATGTTTAGGGTGAAGAGGAAGGATCTAAATAGGACATGAGGGGCAATTCTTTCACCCATGGGGTGGTGAGTTTCTAGACCGAGCTCCCAGAGAAAGTGGGAGCAGCAAGTATAATGGTATCATTGAAGGGACACTGTATGGAAAGGCAGGGTTAGAATGGATAAAGTTGACCACAGAAATTGGGATTATCCAGCTGGGCAGAGAGATCATTACAGACACATTGGAATGAATGTCCTAAATCCTGCTGTATCAAGTGCTCGGCTGAATGGCCTGCATTATGTACATTCCTCTGTCTCCGAATGACTTAACCTATGTCCTTGGGTGTGGCCTCATAATTAGAATCCCAATTGCTTCCAGGGAGGGGATTCTGTGGAATGTGAGTTGAACTGAAGTTCTAACCCTCTTCTGCGAGGTCCATGCCTCATCTGTAGCTTTATCAGTTTCACCTCTGACCCCTACAGCCTTTAAACCCTTAAGAAACCGCCCCGCCCCCACCCCCGCAACCCATACACTCCTGCCCATCTCTTTGACTCCTAACCGCTCCCTGCCACTGCGAACCACAGCTAACTTTTTGCTTTCACAACCTTCTCTTTGGTAGGGTGTCCATCTCTGAGCTCAGAGGAACATTAAATCACCTCCCTTCCTTTCCGTTATGGAGAATCACCCTTAGTGAACTGTGCCTGGTGTGGGACAGGCTGAGCGAACACAGGTTCTGTATTTTACAATGCAATGTTACAATCGAGGAGACGTCCATGAGAAGGTTCTGAAGGAATCAGTGATATTCTCAAATGAACTTCAGCTGACTATCGGTGCCCAAATGAAATGTTGGCCATCAGACAACCTCAGTGATAGAACCAGATCCAGAAGATGTTTGTTTCCCGAAGGGAAAACCTGCCTCTCCCTGTCATGCCTCATATTTCAATGTAACCTTCCCACCTGGAATGTGAGGGTCATGTCCAATGTGTGTCTTGGCTGGGAAAATGATGGAACTGTAGCTGGTCAGTCAGTGGCTGTTGCAGGGGAGAGTGAGGGATGGAGTTTCACAGTACAAAACTTCCTTGGGTGCTGAAGTCAATTTAGCAACAATTCCCAGTTTACGTGCTTCGGAATGATGTGTGTGCTTTTCAGGAGGGCAGAGCGAGACTTTGGTGGTGAGTGAACAATTGGATTCTTGGAAGTGCATGCGGCTGGGTGATCTGGAAGACCGTGTGAGGAATCTGGAGCAGCAGCTGGATGACCTTCCACTCATAAGGGAGAATGAGGCAGTCACAGATGAGAGCTACAGGGAGGTAGTCACACCTAGACTGCAGGAATCAGGTCATTGGGTGACAGTCAGAGGGGGAAGACGAAGGTGAATAGACAGTAAGTGCAGAGCACCCCTGTAGCCATTCCCCTGAATAAGAAGTTTACCGTCCTGGATACTGATGGCGGGGAGGACCGACCAGGGGTTAGCCACGGTGGCAGCGCCGCCGGCACTGAGTCTGACCCTGTGGTGCAGAAGGGTGGGACGGAGAAGAGGAGAGCTGCCATCATTGGAGACTCTATAGTCAGGGGAGCAGACAGGAGATTTTGTGGACGTGAGACGGACACCCACATGGTGTGTTGCCTCCCGGGTGCCAGCGTCGGGGGTATCTGACTGGTTGCACAACATCCTGGTATGAGAAGGAAAGCAACCAGAAGACGTGATACATTTTGGTACCAACGACGTAGGCAGGAAGAGGGATAAGGTCCTGAAGTGTGAGTTTCGGGAACTAGGCAGAAGGCTGAAGAACAGGACCTCAAGGGTGGCGTTCTCAGGTCTGCTGCCAGTGCTAAATGATACTGATGGTAAGAACTGGAGGAGATGGCAGTTGAATGCATGGCTAAGGAGTTGGTGCAGGGGGCAGTGTTTGAGATTTTTGGATCATTGGGATCTCTTCTGGGGAAGGTGGGACCTGTACAGATTGGATGGGTTGCACCTGAACTTGAGGGTGAGCAATATCCTTGCAGGTAGGTTTGCTAGCATGGTTCGGGAGGGTTTAAACTAATTTGCAAGGGGGATGGGACCCAAAGTGATAGAGCAGTGGAAGAAGTGCATGGAGTAAAGCCAGATCTAACATATAGAGAGGCTTTGAGGAAAGAGAAGCAGAATAAAGGGTGTAAAGGTAGTAAGGTCGAAGGGCTAAAGCGCGTATACTTCAGTGCAAGAAGAATCAGGAACAAAGGTGATGAACTGAGAGCTTGCATATGTACATGGAATTATGATGTAGTGACCATTACAGAAGCTTGGCTGGCACCAGGGCAGGAATGGATTCTCAATGTTCCTGGATTTCAGTGTTCTAAAAGGGATAGAGAGGAGAGAAAGTGGGAGGTGGGGTGGCATTACTGATCAGGGATAGTATTACAGCTACAGAAATGGTGGGTAGCGTAGCAGGATCCATTTTTGCGTCGGTATGGAAGTCAGGAACAGGAAGGGAGCAGTTACTCTGTTGGGGGCAATCTATAGGCCCCCTGGTAGCAGCAGTTATACCAAGGAGCAGATTTTAGAAAGTTGCAAAAATTACAGGGTTGTTATCATGGGTGACTTTAAATACCCTAATATTGATTGGCTCCTGATTATTTCCAAGGCTTTAGATGGGGCAGAGTTTGTTAAGCGTGTCCAGGACGGATTCCTGTCACAGTATGTTGACCGGCCAACTAGGGGGAATGACATACTAGATATAGTACTAGGTAATGAAACGGGTCAGGTCACAGACCTCTCGGTGGGTGAGTATCTGGGGGACAGTGACCACCGCTCCCTGGCCTTTAGCATTATCATGGAAAAGGATAGAATCAGAGAGGACAGGAAAATTTTTAATTGGGGAAGGACAAATTATGAGGCTATAAGGCTAGAACTTGCGGGTGTGAATTGGGATGATGTTTTTGCAGGGAAATGTACTATGGACATGTGGTCAATGTTTAGAGATCTCTTGCAGGATATTAGGGATAAACTTGTCCCGGTGAGGAAGATAAAGAATGGAAGGGTGAAGGAACCATGGGTGACAAGTGAGGTGGAAAATCTAGTCAGGTGGAAGAAGGCAGCATACATGAGGTTTAGGAAGCAAGGATCAGATGGGTCTATTGAGGAATATAGGGTAGCAAGAAAGGAGCTGAAGAAGGGGCTGAGGAGAGAAAGAAGGGGGCATGAGAAGGCTTTGGTGAGTAGGGTAAAGGAAAACCCCGAGGTATTCTTCAATTATGTGAAGAACAAAAGGATGACAGGAGTGAAGGTAGGACCGATTAGAGATAAAGGTGGGAAGATGTGCCTGGATGCTGTGGAAGTGAGCGTGGTCCCCAATGAACACTTCACTTCAGTATTCACCAATGAGAGGGAACTTGATGATGGTGAGGACAATATGAGTGAGGTTGATGCTCTGGAGCATATTGATATTAAGGGAGAGGAGGTGCAAAATACATTAGGATGGATAAGTCCCCGGGGCCTGACAGAATATTCCCCAGGCTGCTCCAAGAGTCGAAGGAAGAGATTGCTGAATCTCTGGCTAGGATCTTTATGTCCTCGTTGTCCACGGGAATGGTACCGGAGGATTGGAGGGAGGCGAATGTCGTCCTCTTGTTCAAAAAAGATAGTAGGGATAGTCCAGGTAATTATCAACCACTGAGCCTTACGTCTGTGGTGGGAAAGCTGTTGGAAAAGATTCTTAGAGATAGGATCTATAGGCATTTAGAGAATCATGGTCTGATCAGGGACAGTCAGCATGTCTTTGTGAAGGGCAGATCGTCTCTAAAAAGCCTGATGGAATTATTTGAGGAGGTGACCAGACGTATAGATGAGGGTAGCGCAGTAGATGTGACCTACATGGATTTTAGTAAGGCATTTGACAAGCATCCACATGGTAGGCTTATTCATAAAGTCAGAAGGAATGGGATCCAGGGAAGTTTGGCCAGGTGGATTCAGAATTGGCTTGCCTGCAGAAAGCAAAGGGTCATGGTGGAGGGGGTACATTCGGATTGGAGGGTTGTGACTACTGGTGTCCCACAAGGACCAGTTCTGGGACTCTACTTTTCGTGATTTTTATTAACGACCTGGATGTGGGGGTGGAAGGGTGGGTTGGCAAGTTTGCAGACAACGCAAAGTTTGGTGGTGTTGTGGATAGTGTAGGGGATTTTCAAAGATTGCAGAGAGACATTGATAGGATGCAGAAGTGGGCTGAGAAGTAGCAGATGGAGTTCAACCTGGAGAAGTGTGAGGTGGTACTCTTTGGACAGACAAACCCCAAGGCAAAGTACAAAGTAAATGGCAGGATACTTGGTAGTGTGGATGAGCAGACGGATCTGGGCATACATGCCTACAGATCCCTGAAAGTTGTCTCACAGGTAGATAGGGTAGTTAAGAAAGCTTATGGGGTGTTAGCTTTCATGATTCGAGGGATAGAGTTTAAGAGTCGCACCGTAACGATGCAGCTCTATAAAACTCTGATTAGGCCACATTTAGAGTACTGTGTCCAGTTCTGGTCGCCTCACTCTTGGAAGGATGTGGAAGCATTGGAAAGGGTACAGAGTAGAATTACCAGGATGCTGCCTGGTTTAGAGAGTATGGGTTGTGATCAGAGATTAAGGGAGCTAGGGCTTTACTCTCTGGAGAGAAGAAGGATGAGAGGAGGCATGATAGGGGTATACAAGATATTAAGAGGAATAGATAGAGTGGATAGCCAGCGCCTCTTCCCCAGGGCGCCACTGCTCAATACAAGAGGACATGGCTTTAAGGTAAAGTTCTAGGGGGATATTAGAGGAAAGTTTTTTACTCAGAGAGTGGTTGGTGTGTAGAATGCACTGCCTGAGTAGGTGGTGGAGGCAGATACACTAGTGAAATTTAGGAGACTTCTGGACAGGTATATGGAGGAATTTAATGTGGGGGGTTATATGGGAGGCAGTGTTTGATGGTTGGCACAACATTGTGGGCCAAAGGGCCTGTACTGTGCTGCACTGTAATATTCTGTGCTCTATGAAGAGGAGGGTAAACCTGACAAGATGAGAGATATTCAAGTTTGGTCAAGGAAAATATGGAAGGACAAGGTAAAATCAGGAGGCAAAGAGTGAGAGTGTGAGATGGATTTGGCCGATAAGATTAAGATAAAACCCAAGAAGTTCTATAGTGTTTAGCATAAACTTTACAGGGGCAGCCATGTGTGTTTAATGCCTTCTGTTGTCTTTAAGAAGTCTGTACTCTCTCCCTGCGACTGCAGTGGGTTTCCATTGGGCATTCTAGATTCCTGCCACAGTGCTAAAGCTTAGTGTTAGTAACTTGTGAGCTTGCTACGTTGGCACTGAAAGCAGGGTGACACTTACGGCTGCCTCCAGCTCATCCTTGTACTGTGTTGTTCATCAAGACACACGAGCATTTCACTGAATGTTTCAGTGATTCAATGTAGATGTAACACAAAAACAAATCTTTAATCTGATCTGTCACTATCTTAAGATTAAAATAATAACTAAGGAGAAATAGCTCACTTCAGAAGCTAAGAAAGTCTGTTTATGTCCTGAGCTGCAGGAACATGTTGGGAGTGTAATTGGACAGAGTATGAGTACACAGTTCATTGAAAGGAGCATCACAGATAGAGATGGTGTTGAAAGGGGCTTTTAGCATGCTGGCCTGCATCAGTCAGTGCGCTGAGTATGGGGATTGGGCACGTGATGCTGAATTTCTCTCTGTCAATGGTAAGGCTGCATTAGAAGTACTGTGTGGAGCTTAGGTCACTTTATTATAGAAAAGGTTTGCTCAGACTGGAAAGAATGCAGTGAAGCTTTACAAGAATATTGCCAAGCCTGAAAGTTAATAGCAAGAGGTTGAACAGGCAAAGATTCCTTGGAACTTAATGGTATATAATGGAAGATATATACAGTCGTATATAAAATCACAAGAGGGTAAAGGTGGCCACAGCCTTTTCCCAGGGCAGGAGAGTCCAGATGTTCTCCAGTTGTTGGCCACTGCTGCTCATCTACCTGTATCTTCAGTGACTCAGTCCCACATTCTGCACTGGGCAGGGTTCAATGGTGTTTAGAGCAGGGAATCGGAACAATTATCCTCACTGGTTAATGGTGGTGTTTCTGTGCAACACCAGCTTTCTCCCACCCCTGTCCATCACACCCCTCACTATGCTTCTAATTCCTCCATAATCTGATTATCGAGCCATTCCCGGTGGGGTTGAGGTTAGTTCCACCTTCTCTCTCTCTCTCTGTGGGAGAAGTTTCCCCTGAGTTCTCTCTGATCTCTCAGTGAATACCCTGTATTAATGACCCTGTGTCCAGTTCCAGACACAAGTGGAGGTATCTTCTCCCCATCAAACATGTCTGTAACCTTCTGTCCCACAGGACAACCCTGAGACTTCCCTTTCCCAGCCAGTGCTGTGATTCTGATCTGTGACTATTTAGTGTGAACCTTTAATTCACCACGGTGACCAGAACCATGTGTAGTCTCTCAAGGATTGCCTGAACAATGCTCTTTACAAAGTCGACATATCCCTCCACTTTCCATTCTGTCCCACTGGTCAGGATCCGAGGGTTCTGCTGACTTCTGTGTGACGTTATTAATCTCCGTCGGTGTCGGTGTCACTGAGCACAGCTGGTCCAGTGGGCAGGCTTGGAGTGGGGAAGTGTGTATCATCTCTGTCTTTTCACACGGTGCAGTGTTCCTGCACTGTGCTCCCACTCCTGCAGGGAGGAATGTCAGTTAGTGTACAACTGATAGAGATCGTCTGTATTTCCTGTTGCAGGAAGTCCTGCAGGAGGAGGCCAGTGATCACCTGACACACCCACCGTCTGGGGAATCTGCTGCCTGGACCCAGCCTGAAAACCTGCTGCTACCCTCGTCTGCCCTGACCTGCTCTGAACACATCACTGAATACAACTCATCTGATTCTGAGAAGCTCTGACTCCAGAAACAAACTGGAGACCCTCATCCTGAACCAATGGTGTTTGATCACAATTATTGCACTGAAAATGTCTTGTGTTGCCTGCTCAGACCCTCTGTCTGCCCCACTGATGGTCAATAAAAGAGTGATAGTGATGTGACTCCTGTGATGTGTACTACCCTCTGAAAGTGATGAAAATTACCCTGAACAACCCATCTGCTGATGATCAGCCAACATGGCGAGTGGGGGAGTGGGGAGAGGGGAACATAGACAAAATGCTGGCCAAACTCATCAGATGAGGCAGCATCATCAATGGATTTAATCAGTCGGGTTCTGGGAAAGACCCATCATCAGGAATGGGAAGGAAGAGGGCAGATCCAGAATAAGGAGGTGGACAGGGGGAGGAGTAAACCAAATGTGTTTTCGGGACACGACTTTAACTTCATTGATGGCATGGAAGATTCCACAGTCCAAGTTCACGCCAGTAACATGCCCAGACTTTTTCTCCACGACATTGTTGACTGCATTGATGTAGCTTCCCTCACCCATGCTGATCTCATCAATTTCAGAAACCTTGCCTCCAGCTTCCACCCTGTCCTGAAAATAACTTGGCCCATCTGCAACACCTCCCTTCCCTTTTTTCAGACACCGTGTTTGATGGTCTTGTTCTGTGAGGTTTCTCTTCAAATGGGTTCCAGGGTGTTTCTTTGTTTTGTGGCTGCCTGCAGGCTGATAACTCTCAAAGTTGTAAATAATATACGTAAGGCCCTGGTTAGGGTTTCACTGCTATACTGTGAGGTATTTTATTTCATTAGTTTTCTACAAAAGCAATGTGTGCTGCTAGTAAGAGTATTCTGGCTTTGGCTAAAGATAAGGAGCTATGTTGTCCAACTAACGAATCTTATGTCAGACCATCAGGATTGTCTTGGCATATGTGGTAACTTTCTGCCCTTGGGAGGCAAGACAGCTGGGCGGGATGAGATTTCTGAAGGACAGTTAGTCTAGTTTGGAGTCCTTTGGTAGGAGGTGTGCAGAGAAGAGCATCAGGGAAGACACCTGGAGGATTCCACCTAATGCAAGGGCTGTTTTATGAGTCAAAGGATTCCAAGAAGGGAAATTCCACTTGTGGTGGGCGATGGGAACTCAGCGCCATAAGTAAAGTGATACACACAGTTACTACAGAAACCAGCTCCAATGCTGATGTGCACATTTTGTCTGGTTTAACTGTAATAGGCCCCTTTTCCCCCTTTTTGTGTTAACTGTTCGATATAGTTGGAAACTGGTAAATTTACTTTCTTTGTAATTTTATACTAGTGTACGATCTGTCATTCATTGGCGACCGATAATTGTGTATGGGTAGTTTTTCTACAGCAAACAACATCCTTATTTAATGCTCAGTTATATTGGCTCATATATGTCCAGGGGAAATCCCACCCAGCACCTGCCTCAACGCTTCCCACTGGGTCGGTTGCTGCACCCCTGCCACCCGAATCAATCCCAAACATCATCAGCCAGCACACACAGTACGTTTTACCAAGCACACTTTATAGATATTACTAAGTCTATGAAATTAATATAGATTCGATACAGAAAAGGAAATAATGGGGGAAAAAGCGCCAGACTTATTAATGTCCAAGTTCTTCGTGCACAACCGTTGGAGCTCAATAAATTCCTGGCGACCACCCGGATCATGTCGACTCACGGCTCGGGACCACCCGGAGTGATCGACCGGAGCCTTTCGCACATCCGCCGTCCTCTCCGTCTCTCCTCCGACTCCCCGCCAAAAACCCCGTCCACAGTCATATGAGACAGCATTATCACCCGAAAAAAAGATAACATGAATACCCATTGGCTAATAGCACCCTGCTATCTGTATTAACCCAAGCAAATGTCTAGCTAGAGACTTCCTCAGCATTTAACATAACAAAGAAGCATTCCCGAGTATAACATAAAAAAGCCATTTTAACTTTAACATACAAAAAAAAAGACCCCGTACACTCTCCCCCACCCACCACCAAATAAAAGTCATGCCCTCATGACGTTAACAGGGTTCACCAGTGCTCCTTGTAAGACACAAAACCCAACCCAGGTGCATAAAGCAGTGCCATAACTTCCCAGGGCAGTAGAGATCACACCCTGTTCTCCCGGCGTTGTATAAGTCAACCTCTCCGCGGGGTGCCTACTCCTCTGAGATCTCTGTACTTCCTCTGCTGACTCTTCCGGTTCGGACACCCCAGGTGACACCCCAGGCCAACCTGTCGGACCCTCACCCTAACGGGGACCCCTCGGCACCTGCGAGACCTCTGCCTCAGGTTCTGGCTCCACCCTCTCCTCCCCCAATCCCGGCTGTATTACAGGAGGCTCTGCAACACCCTCCCTCCTCTCCCCTAACTCAGTGAGGGAAGGGCCAGGAGCCTCTTCTCCCGGCACCGGGGAATCAGCGAATGGAAATAGGTACCACATGTCCGAATCATCGTCTTCCGATGACGTATCCCTTTTCGAGGTGGGGACCGGCCCCGTCTCTTTCGCAGCGGGCTCTTCCCTCGCAGAGTCCTCGTACTAGCCGTAAACTCCCATTCGGGCTCTGGGTCTACCTTCACCTCGCGACCCAAAGGCAACAGGTGGTTCCGATGGAATACCTTGACGGGCCCCTTCCCATTTTCGGGTCTCACCCGGTAAACAGGGAGATTCGGCATCTGACTCTCCACCACATAGGGGGTTGCTGCCCAACAATCCGCCAACTTGTGTTTACCAGGTAGTCCTAAATTCCGGATAAGGACTCCATCTCCCGGCAATAGCCGGACGAACTTTACTTTCTGATCATACCTCTTCTTATTCCGCTGATTCTGCTTGGTGGCCGCCGCCTCAGCCAACTCGTACGCCCTTCTCAACTCTCTCCTCATATCGGACACGTACTTCAGATATGGCTTCGAAGGTATTTCACCCGCTTCAGTCCCAAAACACAGATCAATGGGCAACGTCGCTTCCCGTCATTGCGAGTACAATTGTAACAGTGAACAAAATGACCGATGTGCTAACTCCACTTATTTTTCTGTCTGATCTCCAAAGTGCCGAGCATGTCCAGCAAGGTCCGGTTAAACCTCTCGGGCTGAGGATCACCCTGCGGGTGATCGGGGGTGGTTCTGGATTTCTCAACCCCAAGCATACCCGGTAATTCATGGATAAACCTGCTCTCGAAGTCCCGTCCCTGATCACTATGGATCCGCCGGGGAAGGCCATAATAGACAAAGTACTTCTCCCATAACACCTTCGCCACTGTAGTCGCTTTCTGGCCCTTAGTAGGAAAAGCCTGCGCATATCTAGTGTAGTAATCCGTGAGGACCAGGACATTGGCGGTGTTGCTGGTGTCTGGCTCAATAGACAGGAAATCCATACACACCAGGTCCATGGGTCCCGCACTCTGCAAATGGGACAACGGCGCCGCCTGCGCAGGCAAGGTCTTCCTCCTGTCGCAACGGCTACAGGTCTTATAGTATTCTTCCACCTACCCCCTCATCCGGGGCCAGTAAAACCAGTCCTTGAGTAATCCATAGGTCTTCTCTACCCCTAAGTGCCCTAAATCATCATGTAGTGCCTGGAGCACAGTCTTCCGATACTTCTGAGGCATGACCAGCTGCCAGCGCCTGGGGTAGTCCGGGGACGACGTGACCGGGTACAAGACGTGGTTCTTCAGCTTCAACCGAGGCCACTCTTTCAGTAGTAGGGGAACGGAGGCATGCTTCGCCTTCTCCACCTGGGCCATATCACCCTGTCTAACCACGTACCAGATAGTGCTAATGCTCGGGTCATCACGCTGAGCTGCCCCACTTCCTGGGGGCTCAACTCCGGCAGCTGCCTGTTCCTCAGAGCAGTCACATTACAGTAAACAGTGGGTAGCGCGTCATCGTCAAACCCCAATTCATCCACTGCCCGATGCGTCTCCATCGGGGCTCCTGCTTCCCCCTCGCTCCCAACTTGACACATGGCCTTCACTCCCGGAGCAGGGACACTCTTCCACTCCTCAGCCGTGCCCGACACGTCATGCGCCCGAAGGGATAGAGCATCTGCATCGATGTGCCGACTCCCCGGCCGGTACTTCAGGCTGAACTCATACGCAGACAAGGCCGCTAACCACCGGTGCCTGTGTCTGCGCTCTTTTTAGAGATTGGAACGCCTCTTCACATTGAGCATCCCAGCTCGATCCAAAAGGCTCCCCCGGGTTCAATTATCCTCCTACCTCCGGCCCTCGGTCTCTCTTCCTCACAGGTGGATAACCACACAACAGCTGGCTTAATGGGTGACTCATTTTCGCATATCCTTTCACGAATCGCCGGTAATACCCAGAAAACCCCCCAAAACGAGCGTAAGGCGCTCACCTTCTAGGGTCTCGGCCAGGTTGGTTACTGCGGCTATCTTACCCGGATCAGTGGCCACTCCAAGTCGCGAGATTATGTGCCCGACATAGCTGACCGACGTCTTACAGAACTGACATTTATCCAGGGAAAGTTTTAACCCTCCCTCCTTCAGCCGACTCAGCACCTTCAGCAGCCGCTGCTCATGTTCCTCCAACGGAGATCCAAACACTATCAGGTCGTCCAGGTACACCAGTACCTCTAGCAGGTTTATATCCCCCACTGTCCGCTCCATGAGCTGCTGGAAGGTGGCTGGGGTCCCCGATATGCCTTGGGGCATTCGTTCGAACTGGAAAAATCCCAGGGGGCAGATAAAGGCCGTCTTCTCTTTATCGGTCTTGCTCATCGGAATCTGGTAATACCCACTCCGCAAATCCAATACACTGAACCACTGTTCACCACGCAGACAGGCCAATGTGTCTTCCACCCTTGGGACCGTATATAGGTCGGGAACAGTGCATCGGTTCAGGGTCCTATAGTCCACACACATGCGTACCTTCCCATTTTTCTTCCTTGCCACCAATATGGGGGACGCAAAGGGGCTTTGGGACTCCGCAATAATCCCTGCATCCTTCAACTGCCACACATCTTCCACCTCTGCTGGGGCCAACCGCCGCGACCTCTCTCTAAACGGGGTGTCATTTTTCACCCGAATAGTGTGCCGAGTGCTCTTGGAACATCGTACATCAAACTCGCCCTGAGAAAAGACATCCCCTAGCTTCAGCATCTTCTCCACCAGCCTGCTCTTATACTCCGGCGGTACAGGGGAGCCTTTAAAATTAAAGGCCTCCTTCGTCAGCCCCCCTGTTCTCCAATAGTTTTTCTCCATTGTGTCTCACGGGAACCAGGAACAAGTGCGCAAGGGGCATCCTGCGCTTAAAGGTGATCTCCCTCTCCGTTATGTTCCTTACCATCACCCCCATCCACCGTGCCTGTACAGCTGAGGGCCTCTGCATTTCAGGTCTCACCAGCGCCCCAGCCGGGAACCGGGACTCCCCTTCCAGGTCATCGGGGGCGTCTTCTAGCAGGGCCTCGCCCGCCGGTACTCTGGGGAATCTGGGGGTCCCCATCACTAATGCCACCTCCCCTGGCCGTATCATCTTAGCGCCTGAGTACACCACACCGTCCCTCGTTTGCACTTAGGATCCAGCCCCTGGGGGTCACCCACTCCTTCGTACACTGGGTGTACCGAGAGGGTCTCCAGAAAGTTCTCCCCCGCCTTCTTCTTACAGGCTCCCAAGAGCCGTCGCACCAGAGGGGAGTTAGTCCCCGCTAGCAGGGCAGCGCCACCGGTTTCTACCGGGTCCGGACAGACCAAAACCAGCGTCTCAAGGGGTTCCGAAACTCCCACATCGCCCTCCGAGAATTCCAGTCTCACTGACAGGTACCCATCGTACGGGTAATCACCGTCACTTATGCCCCAAATCTCCAGTGCACTGAAAGGGGTTACTGGCAAATGCTACAGATATTTGTTGTAGAACCACCGGTACAGTAAGGTAACCTGCGATCCTGTGTCAAGGATGGCTTTTGCAAAGATTACTCTATCCGTAGGGATACGCTGGAACGGGGTCCCACCAGTCCATCCGGAGTAAGAGCTTGTATTTTCAGGGGTTCCATGGCTGCTTTCTGGGAACGTGTTCCTCCTGAGACTCCAGTCCGTTCCCTCACTGAGCTTCTCCTAAATTTCCCGACACCTCTCCCTTCTTAGTGGCCCGAGGGCCCTCCCTCCTCGGAGCATCTAGTCTCTCACAATCCCCCCGCAAGTGACCCGCTTCCACTCAGATGTAGCACACCCCCAACCACTCACATTCCCGTCGGAAATGCCCCTCCCTCCCATAGTTACAGCACCTGCAACTTGTCGCCTCTCTCCTCCGGGGACGTCCCCCGAAGGGGGTACCCCCCCCCGTCCATCCCTCAAGCGGGGAGACCCTCGCCCCACCCTGGGACCCCTTGGATTTCTCCATTCTCTCCCCAGCTACCACCTCCTGAACCGCTGAAGACCGTACCCAGGGGTCCGAGCCCCCTGTTCGGCCCGAAGCACTCTCCTCCTCCCGCACCTCTCTAATCAGCTGCCCGAATGATGGAGGGGGGCTCCTTTTATATGACTGCCGGATATTCCAAGCCACCCTGTCATCCTCCCGGGAACCACTACGTATCTGGCTCATCCTTAACTTCGCCACTTCGTCTGCCCTCACTACCCCTCGGCGCCGCAGCCCTGTAAGCTTTCCTTCCAGCCGGAAAATGTATTCTGAGAGCTTTTCCCCTCTTCCCTGTCCCATTTTTGAACTCCGCTAAAAGTCGCCAGGGATCTATTGACAGTCCAAACACTTCCTCCAAAGCATCCAAACACTTCGACAAGGAAGCCGAAAGACGTTCCGCTGTCAACTCGCGGACTACACTGGCCGCCCCGCCCATCAAACTTTTCACCAATCTCTGTAACTTCCTCATCCGAAACTGACCATGCTTCTAACAACTGGGACGTATTCTCAATCCATGCCTCATTGTCATCCTCCCCTTCCGGGGTGGGCATGGCTCCTGAGAAAATTCTCAGCTTTGGACGGGGCCCCTCAACCCTTCTCACCAGGGAGGTAACTCAGAGGTCTCACCCCTAACTGGGGAACAAGGCCTGGCAAAACCTTCCCATTCCAACCCTCCACCCCTGGCGACTGGCACCTCCCCTGGGGCCTCATCTAGCTCCTCCTCCGGCACCTCCTCACTTTCGTCCTCCGGGAGGGTATGGAACCCCATGGCCCCGCCTCCCCCTGCACGTGGACTGTCGCTGGTCGTTCATGATGTCGGCACTCGTCCGAACCAACATCCAGCTGGACTCCAGTTCTTTCCCATGCCTTCTAGCTATAAGTTCTACCTGCCCGATACCTTTCATCAACTCAACCTTCGCGCTAGTACATTTGCCGAAATGCGGAAATCCACCCCACTTAGCACACAGGCATGATTCACCGGTACATCCTCTAATTCACACCAACTTACAATCTTATCTCGATCCATCTTTGCACTACTTAACGCGACGACTATTACAGCTTTACCGAAAAACCAAATCCCGGGCGAGCCCCCACTTGTAACGCTCAGTTATATTGGCTCGTATATGTCTAGGAGAAATACAGAAAAAGAAGTAATGGGGGGAAAAAAGCGCCAGACTTATCAAAGTCCAAGTTCTTCATGCACAACCGTTGGAGCTCAACAAATTCCTGACGACCACCTGGATCTTGTCGACTCACAGCTTGGGACCACCCGGAGTGATCGACCAGAGCCTTTCGCATGTCCGCTGTCCTCCCCGTCTCTCCTCTGACTCCCCGCCAAAAACCCCCATTCCCAGTCATATGAGACAGCATTATCACCCGAGAAAAACGATAATATGAATACCCATTGTCTAACAGCACCCTGCTATCTGTATTAACCCAAGCAAATATCTATCTAGAGACTTTCTCAGCATTTAACATTACAAAGAAGCATTCCCAAGCATAACATAACAAAGAAGCCATTTTAACTTTAACATACAAAAAAAGACCCCATACACTTAATTGGAACATCCCAATGTTACAGTTTGGTTGAATCCCGAATCATTCTGACTCTAGACGTATTTTGCTTATGGTAGATGCCCTTCTCACCACTGATTCACGTGGCTGTTAACAAAGTTAGCTAACGAGCCATGTTGTTATACAAGGTCCGATGAGGGGGTTGCATCCACATAGTTTGATAATAAATGTATTCTGAAATTTGAACTTCATCTTGACTATCCTTCTCACATCAGTTCCTTTGCTTCCACCTCATCTGTCCTCATGTTGAGTTTTCCCATTCAAGGATATTCAAGATACTGTTGGACTCTGATGTTCTAATCCAAGGTTCTTTCAGAAGTCAGGAAAGAGGCACATAATTTATTGCTTTACGAATGTTTTATTAAGAATTGATAGAACAGAAGAAAACTGAACACAATGACAAGAAAAGCTGAGGTTAAGTAAAATTAAGATGGCACTGTTTAGCTATTTTATACCCATAGAGATTAGAAAATGGTTTCTTACGGCTATCATAGGCGGAGGAAGAAGTGGGGATAAGCTCCCATTACCTGTTAAATGGTCCCAATGGTGTATGTCTCAAATACCTCTGACAACCAAGTCAAGCATAGGTCAACACATGGCATTAAGATATTGTCATTGGTGAGACTGGCTTGCAGGAGCGCCAAGACTGGCAGCTCAATATTCCGGTGTTCCATTACTTTAAACATGATAGAGTAGGAGGGATTAAATGGTGCGGAGTCGTGGTACCAGTCAGGGGAGATGTCACGGCAGTGCACAGACAGACTGGACAACTCACCTAGTGAGGCTTTATGGGATGGGGGGAATTGAGAATTAGGAAAGGTATGACCATATTACTGCTAATCCAGTTCACAGGATTTAGAGGAACAAATTTGTAGAGGGATCACAGATTGTTTTTTGCTGTTGTCTGCACGGTGGGGTTCTGTTGCTTTCACTGCTTCTTCTGCAAATGGTGAGGGGGTGGAGCTTCATTGTGCTGTCGCTCATTATATGGGTTCTTTCGTGGATGTCTATGAAAAGTTGGAATTTCAGATTATATACTGTATATATTCTGTGATATGAAAGGAACCTAAATCTATTCTAACAAATAAGGTTGTGTTAGGGATCATTTTAACTTTCCACATGATGACTGGGACTCCCATATTGCAAAAGGATGGATGGGATAGAGTTTGTCAAATGTATTCAGGCATGCTTCCTTAATCAGTACATAGAAATCCCAACAAGAGTGTACGCAATACTTGATCTTCTGTTAGGAAATGATGCAGGACAGGTGACAGATGTTTGTTTAGGGGAAGACTTTCATCCAGTGATCATAATGCCATTAGTTTCAATTATTGAAAAGGATGCTCTGGTCATCAACCTGAGATTCTAAAGTGGAGAAATGTCATGGCCCGGTCTGTGAAGTCTGCATTCTGGTTCACGGTCCGGTCTGTCGATCCTTATTCTGGGCTTTCCTGTTTTCCCCAGTACCGTTGGGCTCCTTGATTGAGGCGCCTGATTCTCGTTTCGAGCTGGCTATTTATATAGCTTCAGGACTCAGCTTCTTTTGGCTGGACCATCCCCATCCAATTTCCCGTCAGAAACCTCATCATTCCTTGTCTCCGTCCCCATCATAACCCACACCCAAAAGCTCAGCTACAGAATTCTTTCCAGGAAGTTCAGCATTAGACTGGAGCCTTGTTGCGCCAAGATAAGTAACTTTCTATCATTGAGTTTGAAACTGTCTATTTGTGTACTCGTGTTCAGTGCTCCATGTCTAAGAATAGTCCTGGCCTTATGTCCTATACCCAAGGAGGGGTCCTGACTCTGTGTAGAGCCCGGGCCCTATGTCCAGTACCCAACAGGGGTCCCGACTTTGTGTTCCGTGTACCAAGTCCAAGTTCCAGGCTTCGTGTTCCAGTCCAGTCCAAGAGTTTCCTCGTCCAGTCCAGCGGTTACCTCGTCCTGTGCTGGAGTTCCACATCAATTCCAAGAGCCTCGTCCAGTCCAAGCCAGGTTCAAGTCCTCGTCCAGTCCAAGCCAAGTCCAAGGCCCCACCAGCCCAAGCCAAGTCCAAGGGCTTCGTCCAGAACAAGCCAAGTCCAAGCGCCTCGTCCAGACCAAGCCAAGTCCAAGGGCTTCGTCCAGCCCAAGCCAAGTCCATGGGCCTCATCCAGCCCAAGCCTGTCCAAGGGCCTTGTCCCGAACCCTAGCCTACAGCCAGGTTCCGAGTCCCAGTCAAGACCCAGGTTCCGGGTTCCTATCCAGTCTATTGTCCGGAGTCCTAAACCAGGCTTCTACTTCCAAGTTCCTCATCCAGATCCCTCGTTCCTAGTCCAAGACCAAGCCCAGGCCCTGTGTCCCTGTCTAGTATATGGCCTGTGTCCGTGTCCAGCTTCATTTCTACCCGACTTCCCTTGCAGTCTTGATAAACTTTGTCCAGCTCCCAGTACTTCAATGTCTGTATCTTGCATTTGGGTCCACTCCCAAAGCCCCCCTTGTAGCAGGAAAAACAGAAAAAACTATAGAAACCATAGAAACTGCAGCACAGAAACAGGCCTTTTGGCCCTTCTTGGCTGTGCCGAACAGATATGGCAAGTGTGGATTGGGACAGGCTCGTTTCTGGCAAAGGTGGTAAATTGGAGGCCTTCAAAAGTGAAATTTTGAGAGCACACATCTTGTATCTGCCTGTCAGAATAAAAGGCAAGGATAACAGGTTTAGGGAACATTGTTTTTTGGCAAATATTGAGGCCATGGTTGGGAAATAACAGGAGGTTCATAGCAGGTACAAGCAGGTAGCAACAATTGAGGTATCGAGTAGAAGAAATGCATGAGAACACTAAAGAGAAAAATTCAGATGGATGCCTGATATTGCTCAAGCGGGCTAGATGAAGGAGAGTTCTAAGGGCTTCTACAGATATGTGAAGAACAAAAGGATTGCAAGGGGGAAAAACTGGTCGTCTGAAAGATCAGAATTGTACTCTATGTGTGGAGCTGAAAAAGATGGGAGAAATTTTAAATGGATTTTTTTTTGCATTTGTATTTAATCAGGAGATGGACATGGAGTCTATAGAGGTGAGGCAAAACAACAGTGAGGGCATAGACCATATACAGATAACAGAGGAGGAGGTGGTTGCCATCTTGAGGCAAATTACAGTGGACAAATCCCCAAAGCCTGACAAGATGTTCGCTCAGACTCTCTGGGAGGAAGTGCAGAAATTGCAGGGGCCCTAACAGAGATATTGAAATCATCCTTAGTGACAAGTGAGGTACTAGATAACTGGTAGATAGGTAGTGATGTCCCAGGATTAAGGTCTCAGTTTCTGCGGCTCCTTTGGATTAGTTTGCTGTGTGGAGACGGGGAGCTGCTGCGTGGGAAACAACCTGCTCTCCAGGTCATACTTCCCGAGCTTGTGTATCACATAGACAGCTAGGATGCAGCGTCCATGGTCAACCCCAACCAACAAGGGGCCAGGCCTCACTGACAATGAAAATTCCATTCAAATTTATAGATAAGAGTTCATCAGATAGGAAGTTACTGTTGACATAGACAGTCAGGATACATCGTCCATGGTTGACCCCAACCAACAATGGGCCTTATTGATGAGGAAAATTCCATGACATCTGTAGATAAGAGTTCATCAAATAAAAAGTTATTGTTCAGTACTCCACCACCAAGATAACCAATCAGGAAACACTTATTCAAGTAATGCAGAACAAAGATAATTCTTGAGCTTTCCAGAATTATATCTCGTATAGCCACTAGCATATAGTGGTTATACGTATAGCATATTAAACGGTTATGTGCATATAGAACTATTTAAAATACAAACAGATAATTAATGGTTAAACTGCAAAGAGAAAAAAACTATTATCCAGGTCTAATCTAAGAATTAAACAATGTTTTTCTACCTGAACATGCGGGTTTCCCTTCTATTATTATCAAAGCTGCCTCACCCACATCTCCTCCGTTTCTCACACATCAGCCCTCACTCTCAGACACCCAACACAACAGGATCAGGATTCTCAGCTACCACCCAAGAGCATCCTCACCCAACATGTCTCCTGAGGCGTGGGTATTGGGACATGGAGTTTGAGAGGTGGAGTTTTAGGGTGGAGATTGAGGGATGTTCTTTTAGGGGTGGAGTTTGAGGCCTCTGGTGCATTGGCCTTCATCAACCATGGGATTGAGTTTAAGAGTTGAGAGGTAATGTTACGGCTATATAGGACCCTGGTCGGACCACACTTGAAGTACTGTGCTGAGTTCTGGTCACCTCTCTACAGGAAGGATATGGAAACTATAGAGAGAGCCTGGATTGGAAAGCATGCCTTATGAGAATAGGTTGAGGGAGATCAGCCTTTTCTCCTTAGGGCGATGAAGGAAGAGAAGTGACCTGATATAGGTATATAGGACGATGAGAGGCATTGATCGTGAGGATAGTCAGAGGCTTTTTTTCCGAGGGCTGAGATGGCTAGCATGATAGGGCACAGTTTTAATGTGTTTGAAACAGGTACAGAGGAGATGTCAGGAGTAAGTTTTTTTTTTACGCAGAGAGTGGTGAGTGTATTAAATCTGCTGCCGGCAACAGAGGTGGAGGCGGATACAATAGACTCTTGGATAGGTATATGGAGAAAAAAAATAGAGGGCTATGGGTAGCCCTCAGTAATTTCCAAAGTAAGTACATGTTCAGCACAGCATCGTGGGCTGAACGGCTCATATTATGCTGTAGGTTTTCTTTGTTTCTATGTTTCTACCATTCACAAAAGGACTCCAACTCCAGACACAGCTTCTCACCCACTCTTGATCCCTTTCCGCAGGGATCGCTCTCTCTCTCTCTCGCTCTCTCTGCCACGCCCCCCCGTCACTCCATTGCGTACCCTTTCCCCACCATTGATCCCCCCTCCTGGTGCTTATTCCTGTAACTGTGTCAACTGTTAAACTTCCCCCTACACTTTCTCCTTCACTGGCATATAGAGCCCCAGTCACTATATTCCAGATCAGGAAGTGCTTCACCTGCAAGCCTGTCAGGGTTATTCATTGGATACTGTGTGACTTGTTCATCGATGAGACTTGAGATTGATAGGGGTCCCTTTCATTGACCTTTATTCTGTCCACCATGACAGCGGGAATCTCCCAGTAGTCATGTTTTAATTCCATTAACCGCTCCCATTCCGATAAATCTGTCCATGGTCTCCTCTACTGATATTGAGGCATGTGCAGGTTGGAGGAGTGACTCCTCATGTTCCACAGGGGTAGCCTCCACCCTGACATCGATCTGTGTCCTCTTGTGATCGCAAGACCCTGTTGGATGTTGTGGTGTGGAATATTGCAAGTCCAATTCATTTGTTTATTCACCAATAGCAGGGAGCTGCATGGCCTCAGTCGTAGTGATAACGAGACCTCGATCCATGATGGTTGTCGCTGCCCCGGGGCAGGTGTCAGAGTCGAGCGCATCACTGAAGTGCCGGAGATAGCCTGGCACAGCAACTTTGCCGGAGTCAGTGCTCGGCAGAAGATGAACCTGTATTGTGTTCGACTACAGACTGCTACAACACTCACGGACTCAGGGACTGTAGTGCATTTTTGGTGTGACTATATTTTACTGCTATCTTATATGTGCTACATGTGGGGATAGAGGAGACTTGATATGTCACTAAAACCAGTAAATGTCTACATATGTATTGTAGAGAGCTTGTGACTGAGAATCAACAGAGGTGCATCTACGCTACTCTGACGACTGAATTGGTACGGCTTCCTGCACCTATGCCGATCTCGTTGACTTCATCAGCTTTGCCTCCAACTTCCACCCTGCCCTCAAATTTACCTGGTGTATTCCCAACACCTCCTTCCTCTTTCCCGATCTCACTATCTCCAGAGACAGCTTATCTGCTGATGTCTATTCTAAACCCACAGACTTTCACAGCTACCTGGACTATACCTCTTCCCACACTGTTACTTGTAAAAACGCCATCCCCTGCTCTCAATTTCTCCATCTTCAGTGCATCTAATCTCAGGACGAGGCCTTTCATTCCAGAACAATGGAGATGTCCTCCTTTTTCAAAAAAAAAAGTGGCTTCTCTTCCTCCACTATCTCTTCCATTTCACACACGCCTGCTCTTACCCCATCCACCCGTCACCGTACCAGGGTTAGGGTTCCTCCAGCATCTGCATCCAGCACACAATTCTCCGAAATTTCCGCCATCTCCAAGGGGATCCCACCACCAAACACATCTTTCCCTCCCCAACTTTCTGCTTTCTGCAGGGATTGAATTGAATTAAATTGAATTGACTTTATTTCTTACATCTTTCACATACATGAGGAGTAAAAGTCTTTAAGTCTCCAACTAAATGTGCAATGTGCAATCATAGTAATTTATAATAAATAGGACAGTCAATATAATATAGAGTACACTCAGATCAATGTGAGTTCATCAGTCTGATGGCCTGGTGTAAGAAGCTGTTCCGGAGCCTGTTGGTCCTAGCTTTCATGATGCGTATGGTAGCAGCTGGAATAGATTGCGGTTGGGATGGCTTGTGTCCCCAATAATCCTCCGGGCCCTTTTTACACACCTGTCCTTGTAAATGTCCTGAATCATGGGAAGTTCACAACTACAGATGCGCTGCGCTGTCCCCACCACTCTTTGCAGAGTCCTGCGATTAAGGGAGGTGCAGGTCCCATACCAGGCAGTGATACAGCCAGTCAGGATAATCTCAGTTGTGCCCCTGTACAAAGTTCTTAGGATTTGGGGGCCCATACCAAACTTCCTCAACCGTTCGAGGTGAAAGAGGTGCTGCTGTGCCTTTTTCACCACACAGCCGGTGTGTACGGACCACGTGAGGTCCTCAGTGATTTGGACACCGAGGAACTTAAAGCTGTTTACCCTCTTAGCCCCAGATCCATTGATGTCTATAGGGGTTGGCCCGTCTCCATTCCTCCTGTAATCCACAACCAGCTCCTTTGTTTTTGTGACATTGAGGGAGAGGTTGTTTTCTTGACACTACTGTGTCAGAGAGATTATTTCTTTCCTGTCGGCCACCTCGCTATTGTTTGGAATAAGTCCAATCAATGTTGTGTTGTCGGCAAATTAAATTAACAGATTGGAGCTGTGGGTGGCGATACAGTCATGGGTGCACAGGGAATGAAGGAGGGGACTCAGTACACAGCCCTGAGGGGCTCCTGCATTGAGAGTCGCAGGTTTGGAGGCGAGGGAGCTCACTTTTTCATTCTGCTGGTGAACTGACAGGAAGTTCAAGATCTAGCTGCACAATGCAGGGTCAAGGCCGAGGTCTCGAAGCTTCTTGTCGAGCCTGGATGGAACTATGGTATTGAATGCTGAACTGTAGTCCAAGAACAGCATTCTCACATAAGCATCCTACTTCTCCAGATGTGCAAGAGCGGTACGTATAGCAGTGGCTATTGCGTCATCTGTCGAACGGCTGTGTCGGAAGGTGAATTGTAGGAGGTCCAGCTTGGATGGTAGCAAGCTGCAGATGTAATCCTTGACCAGCCTCTCAAATCATTTGCTTATTAATGAGGCGAGTGCGACAGGACAGCAGTCGCTCAGACATGATATCTTGGTCTTTTTTTGGTACAAGGACGATGGTGGATAAAGTGAAGCAGGAGGACACTCTACACTGGGACAGGGAGAGATTAAAATGTCTGTAAACACGCCTGCCAGTACTTGCCCTGGGCTGCCGTCCGGTTCCAAAGCCTTGAGACTGTCCACTCGTTGGAAACATCTGAATATCTCAGCCTCAAAGATGACCAAGTTGCAGGTTGTAGCGGTGGCTTTCCTTGGAGGCTTAGAGATAGCGATGTTGAACTGAGCGTGAAATCAATCGAGCTCATCTGGGAGAGAGGCCGCGATGTTGGGGGCACCATAACGTTTGGTTTTGAAGTCTGTGATGGTATGCAGCCCTCACCACAAGTCGCGTGTGCTATTCGTTGTGAATCTTCACTCAATCTTCTCCCTATACTGTTTCGCAGTCTTGATAGCTTTGCGCAGATCATAACTGCATTTCTTGAGCTCTAGTTGATCTCCAGCGATGTGATCTCGATGTCTCGCTGTAAATGTTTCTCACATGGAACAATTGATCCAAGGTTTCTGGTTCGGGAAGACGCTGACCGACTTCAGTGGGACAACATCGTTGATGCACTTCTGGATGAAGCCGTGACTCCATCAGTGAACTTGGAGACATCCTGATCATGGAAGACATTCCAGTTGACGTCATCGAAGATTGCTTTCTATGCTACTCCCTCGTCTATTTATCCCTCCCTATTGATCTCCCTCCTGGCACTTAGCGAAAAAAGTACTACACCTGCCCCTATACCTCCTCCCTCACTACCATTCAGGGCCCCAAACAGTCCTTCCAGACTTCACCTGTGAGTCTTTTGGAGTCATATACTGTGTCTGGTGCTCCAGGTATGACCTCCTGTTTCATCGGTGAAACCCAACATAGATTGGGAGACCATTTCGCTGAGCACCTGCACTCCATCTGCCAGAAAAAATGTGGCCACCCATTCTAATACCACTTCCCATTGTCATTCCAATCTAACGATACATGGCCTCTTTTACAGTCACGATGAGGACATACTCAGGTTGGAGGAACAGCACCTTATATTCCATCTGGGTAGGCTCCAAGCTGATGGCATGAACGTCGATTCATTGAACTACTGGAAATGGACCCCCTCCTTCACAATTCACTTTCCCTTTTCCCTCTCTCACCTTATCTGCTTGCCTGCTCATTGCCTCCCTCTGAATCTCTTCCCCACTTTTCTTTCTTCCATGGTCTTCTGTTCTCTCCAATCGAACTCTCCCTTCTCCAGCTATGTATCTCTTTCACCAATCAACTTCCCAGCTCTTTACTTCATTCTACCCCTCCTGGTTTCACCTGGTGTTTTTCTCTCCCCTCCCACAGCTTTTAAATCTACTCATTTTTTTTCTCCAGTCCTGCTGAGGTGTTTCGGCCGAAACATTCACTGCACATTTTTCTATAGATGCTGTCTGGCGTTCTGAGTTCTTTCACCATTTTGTGTGTGTGCTCGGGTTTCCAGCATCTGCTCGACATCAACCCGGCACAGATGGAGAGCGCGTTCGGGAGCGATCTGTCACTGGATCGTACTCGGGAACCTCCGTTCTCGAGCCTGGTGCTGATGTCACTGCGCCACCAGCCGACCCTCGGTGTTAGGGTGACCCACAAATACAAAAGCGAATAACCGCATACGGTAAACCAAGCTAAGATGCAACAATAAATGAGCTGGAACTTCCAGCCATAATTCCACAAAAGCATTTTAAGCCAAGAGCTGGTCATTAGAAATGCAGGGGCGGGCTGTCGACTACGCTCCCCTGATCACTGTATATATGTATAATTTAGTTTTTCCTCTATATTCATCATATATGTCATTGCACTGCCGCCATGAAGTTAACAATTTTTCACGTCACATGCCGGTAACTTTAAACGTGATTCTGATTAATGGAAAGGAATGGGGTTGATTTAACATTCCTCTGAGCTCGGTGATGGGCGCCAACTGTCATGGGTCAATAGACCATGTCCTGGGAACAAGAGATCCCGAGGGACGTGAACACAACAGGTTAATTGTGATCTTCCCACAGAAAGCATCCTCGTGAAGCTTCACTGGGGCATCCGAGGGCAGGAATTGCAGCGTGCAGTCCGGAGAGTGGAGGGACCGATGCCCACAGAACTGGGAGTAGACCCAGCTCCCTCACCCCACCCACCTGCTCGCAGTCCCATAAACCTCTCCCCTCGCCCATTCCCGGACACAAACAGGGAGAGGTGTTGGAGCTGGAGGGGTCGCAAAGAAGAGGATAAGTCATCCCTCTCTTCTCCTCCCGTCCCTCATCCCTCATCCAAATCCTTCGCCCCGGTACCCACCTTTCCACCGATTCCCCATTTTCCTCTGCAATATCTCTGATCTGCTCTTGTTATTTCCGTGTTCTCTCAAACTTTGGAGGCAGACCCTCCGCTCCGTGCTGCGATACCACTGGATCCAGTGGGAGCCACTCAGCACGCGACCGGATTGTGAGTGGACGGGAAAGATAAATTTACCTCTCATTCTTTGAAAGTCCAATCAATGCAACCACAATCTTTCTACTATCTGTCTGTGGGACAGCCCTCTCGTGTCAGGAATTAGCCTGGTGAATCTCCTTTACACTGTCTCCAATCTGTTCTAGATGATGTAAATGCAACAAAACCTCTCTATTTTAAACTCTAAAACCTTGCAAATCAAGGCTATCTTGCCATTTGACTGCAGTGTCTGTTGAACCTACCTGCTAACGTCTTCTTTAGCCATTAATATTCTCGGAACATCTTGTAGCCGGTTTCTGATGGGGCTGGTATGGGTGAGGTTCACAACACCAGCCTGGTGCTGACAGCCTGCAACATTGCAGGAAAACATGTTGAGACACGGCAAGACCCAGAAAGGTGTCACATCAGTGCAGGTCTCTGCACTTTAAATCAACCAGTACAGGTCGCTCCATCCTCAGTGTGGGTCCCTGCATCTTCAATTGGAATTAATTTATTATCGTCAGATGTACCGAGGTGCAGTGAACCAGAGCCAGAATCACGCTGATTGTCACTGACATATGTCGTCAAATTTGCTGCTTTGTTACAGACGCTGGGTGCAATACATAAAAAGTATTACTTTAAGCTACAATAAAAACTAAATCGTGGAAAAGAGGAATAACAATGTCGTGTTCATGACTGTTCAGAAATCTGATGGCCGAGGGGAAGAAGCTGTCAAATCATTACTCAGTGCACTGAGGTTGTACAAGATTAAACAATAACAATGCAGGATAAGGTACAACAGCTACAGAGACAGTGAAGCCGGCAGACAATAAGGTGTGAGGTCATAACGAGACAGATGTGAGGTCAAGAGTCCAATTTACTGTCTGAGGGAACCATTCATTATAGCAGTGGGATAGAAGCTGTTCCTGGGCCTGGTTGTACAGGCTTCCAGGCTTTTGTATCTTCTGCCCAATGAGGGAGGGGTATAGAGAGAATGTCTCCGGTGAGTGGGATCTTTGATTATACTGGCTGTTTTACTGAGACAGTGACAAGTGTAAGGAGGGGAGGGGAGGCTGGTTTCTGTGATTTGCTGACCTCTGTCCATAACTCTGTGCAGTGGTTGGGAGACAAAGGGTGCTGTCAGAGAGAGTGATAGTGATAGGAGACTCAATAGTGAGGGGGCAGACAGGAGGGGTGCAGAATAGCCAACAGTCAGACAGAGTGATAGTGATAGGAGACTCAATAGTGAGGGGGAAGACAGGAGGGGCACAGAATAGACAACAGGATGGTGTGTTGCTTCTCGAGTGTGAGAGTCAAGGATGTCCCTGAACATTTGCAAGACATTCTCAAGGAGAATGACAAGAGATTGTTGTAGATATTGGTAAAATGTCATGGGTAGAAGAAGGAATGAGATCCTCATTGGGAGTGAGGATAGGAGTTAGGAAAGATGTTTAAATGTAGGACATCATGAGGAATGACTTCTGGATTGCTCCCAGTGTCATCAGCTAGGGAGGGCACGTGACACTGGGTGCAGATCATCAGATTGTGGTGCCAACATTTTCCCTTTATCCCTGTGACCTTCCTCGTAATTCTTCAATGTCAACTCCGAGTTTATTCTCATGGTCATACGTACTCAGCAAATAAATATCATTCGATCTGGCTTTTACATGAACTTAATGTGAATTCACAATGATCAGAAATATAAAATACCAAGAGGGAAATATAGTCTGAGGTAGAATTAAGATTTTTCTAATGATACAAGAATCACCACTTGTAATGATGATCAGTGAGGCACAGAGAATCTGTATTTACCGAGAAGAAACTTTTATTGTCCGAACTGAAAAGCAGGTGGGTGCACTAGCTATCTGTGTGCACCCTACTTGAATCCCTGACCCGCCATGAACAGTCAATGAAGAGAAAATTATTACCCAGGAAAGGAGTCTACACTGGCCAGGCATTCCTCGTGGTCCCGATCTCCACATGTCTGTGGGGTCCTCCTTATCCGTGATGGTTGGTCTCTGGTTGCTGGAGAGCTATCGCCCCCGTGTATTTGGAGCTCCTGACTCTTATAGTGTTTCTCAATCCAGCTGGTGGATCTCCATCACATTGGCTCAAGGTCACCTGACCTACCAAGGTCACCTTCTTTCTGGTCATTGTACAGGGCTACAACTAACATTTCTTCATGGTCTGCTGACATAAGAACATAAGAACTAGGAACAGGAGTAGGCGATCCGGCCCATCGAGCCTGCCCCGCCATTCAATAAGATCATGGCTGATTTGTCCGTAAACTCAGCTCCATCTACCTGCCTTTTCCCCATAACCCTTAATTCCCCTACTATGTAAAAATCTATCTAACTGTATCTTAAATATCTTTAGTGAAGAAGCCTCAACTGCTTCCCTGGGCAGAGAATTCCACAGATTCACCATTCTCTTGGAGAAACAGTTTCTCCTCATCTCCGTCCTAAATCTTCTTCCCTGAATCTTGAGGCAATGTCCCCTAGTTCTAGTCTCACCTACCAATGGAAACAACTTTCCTGCTTCTATCTTATCTATCTCTTTCAAAATTTTGCATGTTTCTATAAGGTCCCCTTTCATTCTTCTGAATTCCAGAGAGTATAGTCCCAGGAGACTCAATCTCTCCTCATAGGTTAACCCCTTCATCCCTGGAATCAACCTGGTGAACCTCCTCTGCACTGCCTCCAAAGCCAGTATATCCTTCCTCAAGTATGGAGACCAGAACTGCACACTGTACTCCAGGTGCGGCCTCACCAGTACCCTGTATAGTTGCAGCATGACCTCCCTGCTCTTGAATTCAACCCCTCTAGTAATGAAGACCAACATTCAATTTGTCTTCTTAGTAACCTGTTGTACCTGCAAGCCAACTTTTTGAGATCCATGAACAAGCACTCCCAAGTCCCTCTGCATAACAGCATGCTGCAATCTTTCACCATTTAAATAATAATCTGCTCTTCCACTATTCCTTCCAAAGTGGGTGATCTTGCATTTAACAATGTTGTATTCCATCTGCAGACCTTGGCGCACTCACTTAACTGATCTATGTCCTTCTGCACACTCTCCACATCCTCTGTACAATTTGCTTTTCCACTCAGTTTAGAGCCATCAGCAAATTTTGCTACACTATGCTTAGTCCCCTCTTCCAAATCATCAGTGTAAATGGTAAACAGCTGCGGACCCAGCATCAACCCCTGTGGCACCCCCCTCACCACAGACTGCCAACTGGAGAAACACTCATTTATATCAATCCTCTCAAACAACAGAAATTCCGCAGATGCTGGAAAATTCAAGCAACACACATCAAAGATGCTGGTGAACGCAGCAGGCCAGGCAGCATCTCTAGGAAGAGGTACAGTCGACGTTTCAGGCCGAGACCCTTCATCAGGACTAACTGAAGGAAGAGTTAGTAAGAGATTTGAAAGTGGGAGGTGGAGGGGGAGATTCAAAATGATAGGAGAAGACAGGAGGGGGAGGGATGGAGCCAAGAGCTGGACAGGTGATTGGCAAAGGGGATATGAGAGGATCATGGGACAGGAGGTCTGGGGAGAAAGACAAGAGGTGGGGGGGAACCCAGAGGATGGGCAAGGGGTATAGTCAGAGGGACAGAGGAAGAAAAAGGAGAGTGAGGGAAAGAATATATATTCCGTCTGGGTAGACTCCAACCTGATGGCATGAACATCGACTTCTCTAACTTCTGCTAATGCTCCACCTCCCCCTCGTACCCCATCTGTTATTTATTTTTATACACACATCCTTTCTCTCACTCTCCTTTTTCTCCCTCTGTCCCTCTGACTATACCCCTTGCCATCCTCTGGGTTCCCCCCCTTGACTTTCTCCCCAGACCTCCTGTCCCATGATCCTCTCATATCCCCTTTGCCAATCACCTGTCCAGCTCTTGGCTCCATCCCTCCCCCTCCTGTCTTCTCCTATCATTTTGAATCTCCCCCTCCCCCTTCCACTTTCAAATCTCTTACTAACTCTTCCTTCAGTTAGTCCTGACGAAGGGTCTCGGCCTGAAACGTCGACTATACCTCTTCCTAGAGATGTTGCCTGGCCCGCTGCGTTCACCAGCAACTTTGATGTGTGTTGCGTATATCAACCCTCTGCCTTCTATTGGTTAACCAATCCACTATCCATGCCAATTCATTTCTTCCAACTCCATGCATCCATATCTTATTTATAAGTTTCCTGAGTGGCAACTTATCGAACGCCTTCTGGAAATCCAAGTATGCGACATCCACCTGTACCCCTCTATCCGCTGCACTCATTATGTCCTCAAAGAGCTACAGTAAGTTTGTCAAACAGGACCTGCCCTTTCTCAATCCATGCTGTGTCTGTCTAATGGAACCACTCCTTTCTAAATGTTTCCCAATTTCTTCCTTAATGACGGCTTCAAGCATTTTCCCAACTACAGATGTTAAGCTAACTGGCCTATAGTTGCCCATATTTTGTCCACATCCTTTTTTAAAAAGTGGTGTGACATTTGCTGTCTTCCAATCCGCCAGGACCTGCCCAGAGCCCAGAGAGTTTTGGTAAATGGTTACCAACACGTCTACTATAACTTCGGTGTATTCCCTCAGCACTGTGGGTTACATCCCATCAGGACCAGGGGACTTATCTACATTCAGGCCGTCTAGTTTTCTCATCACTACCTCTTTAGTGACAGTGATTTTATCGAGGTCCTCATCTCCCATTTTGTGCATTACATCATTCTTTGGCATATTAAATGTGTCTCCACCGTGAACACTGAGATCAAATAGTCATTCAATGCCTCAGCCATTTCCTTATCGTCCAATATCAATTTCCCCTCCTCCTCTTCCAAGGGACTTACATTGACTTTAACCACCCTCTTCCACTTTATATATTTATAAAAACTTTTGCTATCTGTTTTTATATTTTGTGCTAATTTACTTTCATACTTCCCTTTCCTTATTTCTTGTTTAGTTGTTCTTTGTTGCTTTCTAAAGTTTTCCAATCCTCCAGTCTCCCACTACTCCTTGATATTTTGTACACATGAGCTTTTAATTTGATACTATCTTTTATTTCCTTTATTATCCAAGGCTGGCTCTCCCCACATTTACTGTCCTTACATTTCAATGGAATATACTTTTGTTGAGCACTGTGAAAAATCTGTTTGAAAGTATCCCACTGTTCCTCAAATGTCCTACCAAGTAGCCTGTGCTCCCAATCCACATTAGCGAACTCCTCCCTCATCCTGTTGTAGTCTGTCTTGTTCAAGCATACACTAGTTTAGATATAACTATTTCATCCTCCATCTGTATGCGAAATTCAATCAGACTCTTATCACTCTTTCCAGGAGGATCCCTGAGTACAAGATAGTTAATCTTACCTGTCTCATTGCACAGGACTAGATCTAAGATAGCATATTTCCTTGTAGGTTCACTAACATGCTGCTCAGGAAAGCCATCATAGATGTATTCTATGAAGTCCTCCTCAAGACTTCCTTGACCAACCTGATTCATCCAATCTATATGGAAGTTAAAATCCCCTAACAACTGCCATTCCATTCTTACAAGTCTCAGTTATTTCTTGGTCAATTGCTTCTGCCAATGCAAAAAAGAATATTAGGTTGTCTATAGACAACTCTCAACAGTGATTTTTCCCTTTACTATTGTTAATCTCTATCCAGATGGAATCAACATTCTGCTCCGTAGATCTTATGTTATCTCTCACCATCGCCCCGATCTCATCATTAATTAACAGCGCCATCCCACCTCCTTTGCCTTCCTGCCTATCTTTCCATATTACCTGATATACTTGGATATTTAATTCCCAGTCATCTCCACCTTTCAACCTGGTTTCTGTAATGGCCACTAAATCATATGCCTTGGTACTGATCTGTGTCACAAATTCACTAATCTTGTTTCTAATACTACGGGCATTTAGACAAAGTGCCCTGATACTCATTGTCCTTTTTTAATCTAGTGACCTCTGCGATTTTTGCTTTTTACTTTTATGCATTCTACTCTTACATTTTTCTTCACTAACTCTAGCTTTGGTCACTGCATCACTTTCCTCTTCTGTTCTGTATGGGTTCCCATCCTCCTACCATACTGGTTTAAACACAGAATAATCTGCAGATGCTGGGGTGGAAGCAACTCTTACAAAACGCTGGAGGAATTCAGCATCCGTGGAAAAGATTGGTCGACGTTTCAGGCCGGAACCCTTCGTCAGGACTGTAGAGGAAGGGGGCAGAGGCCCTATAAAGAAGCTGGGGGTAGGGTGGGAAGGAGAAGGAAGGTAGGCATCAGGTGAAAAACAAGTAAGGGGAAAGATCAAGGGGTAGGGGAGGGGAAGCATGAAGGGGATAGGCCAGAAAGATGAAGAAGGAATACGGGAAAGCACAATGGGTCGTAGAAGGAGGCAGAACCATGAGGGAGGTGATTGGCAGCTAGAAGAGGGGCAGAGTGAAACTGGAACAGGGGAAGGGAATTACCGGATGTTGGAGATTTCAATGTTCATACCAAGGGAGACTACCGAGACGGTATATGAGATGTTGCTCCTTCAACATGAGTTTGACCTCATCATGAAAGTAGAGGAGGCCATGTATGGACATATCCGAATGGGAATGTGAAGCAAAGTTGAAGTGGGTGGCTACTGGGAGATCCTCTCTGTTTTGGCGGATGGAACGGAGGTGCTCGATGAAGCGATCACCCAATCTGCGTCGGCTCTCACCGATGTAGAGGAGGCCACACCGGGAGCACCGGATGCAATAGGTGACCCCAACAGACTCACAAGTGAAGTGTTGCCTCACCTAGAAGGACAGATTGGGGCTCTGAATAGTGGCAAGAGAGGAGTTGTAGGGACAGGTGTAGCACTTACACTTACAGGGATAAGTGTCAGGTGGGAGATCCATGGGGAGCGATGTGTGGACCAGGGAGTCACAGAGGGAACGATCCCTGCAGAAAACAGAGAGGGATAGAGAAGGAAAGATGTGCTTAGTGGTGGGGTCCTGTTGAAGGTGGCAGAAATTGTGGAAGATAATGTGCTGGTGGGGAGGTAGGTGCGGACAAGGGGAACTCTGTCCCTGTTGTGGTGGGAGGATGGGGTGAGGGCCGAAGTGTGGGAAATGGAGGAGATGCGGGTGAGGGCATCATGGATGACGGTAGAAGGGAAACCTCAATCCTCAAAGAAAGAGGACATTTGACATGTCCTGGAACGGAAAGCCTCATCGTGGGAGCAGATGCGATGGAGACGGAGGAACTGGGAATAGGGAATAGCATTTTTGCATGTGGCAGGATGGAAAGATGTGTAGTCGAGTTAGTGATGAGAGTAAGTGGGCTTATAGAAGATGTCAGCGGACATTCTGTCTCCAGAGATGGAGACCGAGAGATCGAGAAAGGGGAGAGAAGTGGCCAAGATGGACTAAATGAATTTGAGGGCTGGGTGGAAGCAAGAAGCAAAGTCGATTAAATTGATGAGCTCAGCATGGGTGCAGGAAGCAGCTCTAATGTAGTTGTCAATGTAGCGAAGAAAAGGTTGGGGAGCAGTACCAGTATAGGTTTGGAGCATAGATTATTCCACATAACCAACGAAGAGGCAGGCATAGCTGGGGCCCATGCGAGTGCCCATATCTACACCCTTTGTCTGAAGAAAGTGGGAACAGCCAAAGAAGAAGTTATCAGTGTGAGTACCAGTTCCGCCAACTGGAGGAGGGTAGTGGTGGTGGGGTACTGGTGAAGTCTGTTGTCCAGAAAGTAGTGGAGGGCTTTGAGGTCTTCTTGACGTGGAATGGAATTCTATAAGGATTGGACATCCATAGTGAAAATGAAGCGGTTGGGACCAGGGAACTGGAAGTTATTGAAGAGTTGGAGGGCATGGGATTTATCCGGGATGTAGGTGGGGAGGGACTGAACTGTGGGTGACAAAATGGAGTCCAGGTAAGCAGATACAAGGTACGAGCTCAGTATGGGTGCAGGACACAGTCCCAATGTAGTCATCAATGTAGCAAAGGAAAAGTTGGGGAGCAGTACCAGTATTACGAGCTCAGTATGGGTGAAGGAAGCAGCCCCAATTTTGTATCTGCCTACCTGGACTCCATATAGTGGTGGAATCCCTTTGGAAATCACATAATTTGTGGATGATAATATGATGGATGTGGGGACTGATGGGATGGTTGGTAATGATAAGAGGGACTCTATCACTATTAAAGTGGCAGGAAGATAGGGTGAGCACCATCGACAACAAGCATGACTTCCTGGTGGGCAAACATTTTAATTTCACTTCCTATTCCCTTTCCAACGTGTAGATTCATGACCTCCTCTTGCCCAAGATGCCACCCTGAGAGTGGAGGAGAAACACGATATTTTCAGTTTGGGTCCCTTTCACTCTGATGGATTGAATACCCATTTCTCCTTCCGGTGAACAAATTTCGTCCCCACCTCCTCTATCCCCCACTCTGACCTTTCACTTCCTCTCACCTGCCTGGGTCCCCTCTTCTTTCCCTTTCTCCTGTCGTCCACTCTCCTCCCTTTTCAGATTCTCACCTAACTCTCACCTTCCAGCTTGCTTGCTTCCCCTCCTTTTTTATGGCATCTTCCCCTTTCGTCTTTGTACTGCAGAAGGGTCTCAGTCCAAGATGGCGACTGTTTACTCTTTTCCAGCGATGCTGCCTGACCTGCTGAGTCCCTTCAACATTTTGTGTGTGTTGTTGTTGATTAAGCTCTATGACTTAACTGGTCTAAGGAGCCTGACACATGCCACACATTTCTGTACCACACCCTGTGTGTTTGGTTTGTCCAGTCAGTATGTCCCCGCATAATAGCACAGTCTCCTCAAATACACCTATCATATTTTCCTTATATATGTTGTGGTTCATTCTGAGGACATACTTTGAGGGTCTATGAACCTCTCCCATCTGTGTCTTCTCTCCCCACTGTTCAGAAACAAAGGTTAAAGAAGGGTAACTTTGAAGATATGACACGTGAATTAACTAAGATAGACTGGCAAATGATACTTAAAGAGTTGACGGTGGATATGCAATGGAAAGCGCTTAAAGATCACAAGGATGAACTACAACAATTGTTCATCCCAGTTTGGCAAAAGAATAAATCAGGAAATGTAGTGCACCCATGGCTGACAAGGGAAATTAGGGATAGTATCAATTCCAAAGAAGAAGCATACACATTAGCCAGAAAAAGCGGCTCCCCTGAGGACTGGGAGAAATTCAGAGTCCAGCAGGGGAGGACAAAGGGCTTAATTAGGAAAGGGAAAAAAGATTATGAGAGAAAACTGGCAGGGAACATAAAAACTGACTGTAAAAACTTTCATAGATATGTGAAAAGAAAAAGATTGGTTAAGACAAATGTAGGTCCCCTACAGACAGAAACAGGTGAATTGATTATCGGGAACAAGGACATGGCAGACAAGCTGAATAACTACTTTGGTTCTGTCTTCACTAAGGAGGACATAAATAATCTTCCGGAAATAGTAGGGGACAGAGGGTCTAGTGAGATGGAGGAACTGAGGGAAATACATGTTAGTAGGGAAGTGGTATTAGGTAAATTGAAGGGATTAAAGGCAGATGAATTCTCAGGCCCAGATGGTCTGCATCCCATAGTGCTTAAGGAAGTAGCCCAAGAAATAGTGGATACATTAGTAATAATTTTTCAAAACTCTTTAGATTCTGGACTAGTTCCTGAGGATTGGAGGGTGGCTAATGTAACTCCGCTTTTTAAAAAAGGAGGGAGAGAGAAACCGGGGAATTATAGACTGGTTAGCCTAACATCGGTGGTGGGGAAACTGCTGGAGTCAGTTATCAAAGATGTGATAACAGCACATTTGGAAAGCGGTGAAATCATCGGACAAAGTCAGCATGGATTTGTGAAAGGAAAATCGTGTCTGACAAATCTCATAGAATTTTTTGAGGATGTAACTAGTAGAGTGGATAGGGGAGAACCAGTGGATGCGGTATATTTGGATTTTCAAAAGGCTTTTGACAAGGTCCCACACAGGAGATTAGTATGCAAACTTAAAGCACGCGGTATTGCGGGTAAGGTATTGATGTGGATAGAGAATTGGTTGGCAGACAGGAAGCAAGGAATGGGAATAAACAGGACCTTTTCAGAATGGCAGGCGGTGTTAGTGGGGTACCGCAAAGCTCAGTGCTGGGACCCCATTTGTTTACAATACATATTAATGACTTAGATGAGGGAACTAAATGCAGCATCTCCAACTTTGCAGATGACACAAAGCTGGGCGGCAGTGTTAGCTGTGAGGAGAATGCTAAGAGGATGCAGAGTGACTTGGATAGGTTAGGTGAGTGGGCAAATTCATGGCAGATGCAATTTAATGTGGATAAATGTGAGGTTATCCACTTTGGTGGCAAAAACAGGAAAACAGATTATTATCTGAATGGTGGCTGATTAGCAAAAGGGGAGGTGCAACGAGACCTGGGTGTCATTATACACCAGTCATTGAAAGTGGGCATGCAGGTACAGCAGGCGGTGAAAAAGGCGAATGGTATGCTGGCATTCATAGCAAGAGGATTCGAGTACAGGAGCAGGGAGGTACTACTGCAGTTGTACAAGGCCTTGGTGAGACCACACCTGGAGTATTGTGTGCAGTTTTGGTCCCCTAATCTGAGAAAAGACATTCTTGCCATAGACGGAGTACAAAGAAGGTTCACCAGATTGATTCCTGTGATGGCAGGACTTTCATATGATGAAAGACTGGATCGACTAGGCTTATACTCATTTTGGAAATCCAAGCAATACACACAAAATGCCAGATGAACTCAGCAGGTCATGCAGCGTCTATGGAAAGGAGTATAGGCAACTTTTCGGGCCAAAACCCTTCAGCTACACTGGAGAAAAAAGAGATCAGGAGTAGCTTTAAAAGGGTGAGGGGGAGGGGAGACAGAAACAGAACGTGATAGGTGAATCATTGAGGGGGAGGGATGAAGGAAAGAGCTGAGAAGTTGATTGGTCAAAGGCCGGAAGAGGATGAGTCTTATCGGAAGAAAGGTCATGGAGGAATGTAAAGGGAAGAAGAGATCCAGAGGGAGGCAATGGGTAGGCAAGGAATTAAGGAAAAGGTGATGGGGAGTGGTGAAGGTGGGGGAGTAGGGCATTATCAGAAGTTCAAGAAATTGATGTTCAAGCCATCAGGTTGAAGGTTACTCAGATGGAATATAAAGTGCTGTTCCTCCAACCTGTGTGTGGTCTCATTGTGACAGTAGAGGAGGCCATGGATAGACATATTGGTATCGGAATGGGAAGTGGAATTAAAATGGATGGCCACTCACTTTCTCTGGCAGATGGAGCGTAGGTGCTTGGCGATGCGGTCTCCCAATCAACAGGACGTCTGATCTCATCAATATACAGGAGGCACACCAAGGGTACTGGACACAGTACATGACCCAAAATGCTCATTGGTAAAGTGTTGCCTCACCTAGAAGGACTATTTGGGGCCCTGCATGGTCGTGAGGGAGGAGGTGTAGGGGCAGGTGGTCCCTCCAACAGAAAAAGTGGGATCTCCCAGTGTCCACCCATTAGCTGGAAAATGAGCTGAAAATGGCAGGTGGAATTTAATGCAGACAAGTGTGAGCTGTTCCACTTTGGTTGGACCAGGGTAGGCCCTACAGAGTGAATGGTAGGGCACTGAGGACTGAGGTAGAAAAAAAGGGATTTGGGATGGATAGTGTCATAAAGAAAGCTTTTGGTGCATTGGCCTTCAAATAAATCAATGTTTTGAGTACAGGAGATGGGATGTTAGGCTAAAGTTCTGTAAGTTGTTGGTGAGTCAAATGTAGAGTACTGTTTACAGTTTTAGTCACCTATCTTCAGGGAAAGATGTAACCTAGGCTGCAAGAGTATGGAGAAAACTGGATGTTGCCAGTTCTGGAGGACCTGAGTTATAAGGAAAATTGAATAGGTTAGGACAGAATTCTTTAGAACAGAGAAGATTGAGAGCAGATTTGATGAAGGTATACAGAATTATGAGGGGTATATATAGGGTAGATGCAAGCAGGCTTCCTCCATTTTTGTTGGGTGGGACTACAAACCAGAAGTCATGGGTTAAGGGTGAAAGGTGAGAAGATTAAGGGGAACATGAGGGGAAACCTCTTCTCACAGAAGGTTGTGAGAGTGTGGAATGAGTTGCCACCACAAATGGTGCATGCAAACTAGATTTCAATGTTTAAGAGAAGTTTGGATCAGTACATGGATGGTAGGGGTATGGAGGGCTATGTTCTAGAAGTAGGTCAATGGAAGCAGGCAGTTTAAATCGATTTGGCATGGACTAGATGGGCTGAAGGGCCCATTTCTGTGCTGTATCTCTCGATGACTCCATGTATTCCCGAGAATAAGCTGTTTACACGATGGTTCACAAAACGTAGGTTGGAGAACAATCTCACACTCCTTCCAGTAAAAGGCAAGAAAAAAGTCATTGGAGTTGTCCATTTCCACAGTCCTCACCCGCTTCTAATTTGAAGTGGTTTCCTCCAATAAAAGCACCAAGACCCTATCCAAAACAAGAGAAAATCTGGGGATGCTGGAAATCCAAGCAACGCACACACAAAATTCTGGAGGAACTCAGCAGGCCAGGCAGCATCTAGGAAAAGAGTACAGTCAACATTTTGGGCAGGACCTTCTCAGTGAAGGTGGCAGTACATTATGCCCTCTCACCTTTGCCTCTTCTCACTGCCATTCTCCATACATAGTCATAGTCATACTTTATTGATCCCGGGGGAAATTGGTTTCGTTACGGTTGCCCATAAGTAATTAAATAGTAATAAAACCCTAAATAATTAAATAGTAATATGTAAATTATGCCAGAAAATAAGTCCAGGACCAGCCTATTGGCTCAGGGTGTCTGACCCTCCAAGGGAGGAGTTGTAAAGTTTGATGGCCACAGGCAGGAATGACTTCCTATGATGCTCAGTGTTGCATCTCGGTGGAATGAGTCTCTGGCTGAATGTACTCCTGTGCCCACCCAGTACATTATGTAGTGGGTGGGAGACATTGTCTAAAATGGCATGCAACTTGGACAGCATCCTCTTTTCAGACACCACCGTCAAGTTGTTGCAGGTTGTAGCTGTGGTTTCACTGTAGTGGGCTCATCTCTTTAAAGACTCATCCTGAGGTCCACAACCCTTTAGTCATAGTCATACTTTATTGATCCCGAGGGAAATTGGCTTAAGTTACAACTGAGCAGCTGAACATTAGAGCCATATGACATTACTTTCAGTAACATGAGCTGAGCTTGAGAAACCTTGTCAAAAATCTTTAATGTTCTTATTATACCCAATCAGAACTTTATTGACACCTCAGAAAACAGTGTTAGCTTTCCATGCAATGCTAATGTGCCTCAAAGGCCACAAAAGTTCTAACAGAATCTTTATTGGCAGTTACTTAATTTGAAATATTTCTGCTCTATGTTGCTGAACACAATTGCTTCTTAATGATGAGACTTGGACATCATTTGAACAAATACGCAAGACAAGCTTTTCACTCTATCATGGTACATGTGACAATAATAAACCAAACCAAACAATTTTTCATAAGATTTTTAATAACAGCTCATAGGCTCTGCTGCTCCCAGTTTAGAAAGAATTGCAGTGAGATTTTAGACAGTCATTCTAATTATATTGCTATTCAAAAAGGGCGACAGTACGTTTCATGAATTGATCATGAAGAGAATAATATTTTTCAGAGAAGTGTATTTCATTTATTTTCTTCCAGACCAACCAGCAGAGCAGCAGTATGGTTTCTTCTGGAATAAGCTTTTCTCAAAATTCAATACGGTTTGAACTTCCTGTCGATCTTTGGCTTCTCAAAGGTAAGTTGGTCAATGATTAGCATTTAATGAAATGCTTCAACTATCAATTTCATTATTAGAAATGACTTGTCAAAAACACAACTGGACATAGGGAGAGATACAAAACTGTCATGCTAGCATTTTCAGACAAATATACCACCTCCCACACCTCTAGTTTATTGGGTTTGAGTGTAACCTATGAAACAAAATTTTATTTAAAATTCATAAACCAAGAACAGCATGATTCTAGTTTTATTCAGTCTCAACTCTTTTCATTACTTTGGAGCTTGTTTTTTTTTGGAATAAAAGAGAAAAAAATTCATTTTCTCTATACGTAGACAAGTTCTTATGCCATCTTGCACAATGCCAACAAACCAGTACCAAATAGGAACACAATACCATGAGTTGTAGAGTAAGATCACACGATTTGAATTTTGATGCTAAAGTGAAAGCTGAGGACAGTTCCTCCTCCCCCCCCCCTTACAGGCCAGACACTAGAAACATGGATCATTCAACACTTAGGAACTTCACTGAAACCAGCCGGGATTAATTTGGTGCAACTTCTGGAAAAGACCAAGGCTCTCTCAGATATGACTCCTTGATGTTTGATGGGTTGGAGTAAATGGTGTTAATGGGTGAGGGATGGTGGTGGGAGTTTGCAGTGAAGAATGGCAGACGACCATGGTTGGTTTTTCAAGAAAGTATGATAATCCTATTTATGAAAAATGTAAGGCAAGTAAAGATAATGAACGTAATCATTTTCCTTTTATAACAGTACACTTAAATTTCATTTGTACAATACCATTTCAGTTTAAGACCTCTCATTTGCTACTCTGTTTTACAGACTTGTCACCTACACAGTATTTAAGCACCTATTGTAGGTGTGATGATGATCTGAGTACGTTGTATAAAGCAGTCTTTACTCAGAAAGACAAGGATAAGGATGGACTCGTTAACTTGAAGGTAGGAGAACCGATGCTTCTTTATCACCATATCAGTATGAATTAACAAATATTAAGAAGAAATCCTTCATTCCTGTCAAAATTAGCAATCTTATTAATACTAGTTTTCTTGGAGATTTATATATTTTTTAAACATTTAAAAGCCGCATTCCATCCAATATCAAGAAGGTATATCTAAAGGAGTCTGTGTTTTTCTCTAGAGCTAAGGTGGAGAAGCTGCAGCCAATGGGCTTCAGCTGAGTGTCAATGAGGCCTGTAAAATCATTGGAAATTTTTAGACAGAAAAACAGAGTACATTGAGGGAAGACTTTTTCATGTTCAAAATTTATTTTAAAAACGAGATTCTGCATACACTGGAAATCAAAAGTAACACACACAAAATGCTGGAGGAACTCAGCCCAGCTAGGTGACACCTATGGAGAGGAACAAACTGCTGATATTTCAGGACGAGACCCTTCATCTGGACTTGGAAGAGATGGAGAAGAGGCCAGAATACGAAAGCGGGTGGTGGGGAGGGAATGAGTAAAAGCTGGCTGGTGATAGGTGAAGCCAGTTTAGAGGGGAGTTAGATGGATGGGAGGGGAGTGTGAAGTTAGAAGCTGAGTGGTGATAGATGGAGAAGATGCAGGGCTGAATAAGAAGGAATCTGATAGGAGAGGAAAGTGGACAAGGGGCGAAATAAACGATGGAGGGACACCAGGGGGAGGTGATCAGCAGGTGATGAGAAGAGAAGAAATATGAGGTGAGCTAGAATGGGGAATGGAAAAAAAGAGAAAAGGGGGATGGAGAAATTACCAGAAGTTAGAGAAATTGATGTTCATGCTGTCAGGTTGGAGGCTACCCAGACCAATACAAGTTGTTGCTTCCCCAACCTTACAGTGGCCTCATCATGGCCGTAGTGGTGGCCATGAGGCAACATGTTGGAATGGGAATGGGGAGTGGAAATAAAATGGTTGGACACCAGGAAGTTCTGCCTGTTGTGGATGGAGTGAAGGAGCTCTGAACCGGGTGTTGAGTCTGAATGTGCAAATTTTTATTTGGGAAAGCAAAACACTTTGAGGGAAGACATTTTCATGTTCAAGTTCAAGACCAAAATTTATTTCAAACACAAGATCTTCTGCCTGTGCTAGCCTTTTCAGAAGGCCTTTGACAAGGTGCCGCACATGAGGCTGTTTAACAAGTTACGAGCCCATGGTATTACAGGAAAGATTCTAGCATGGATAACGCAGTGGCTTATTGGAAGGAGGCAAAGAACGGGAATAAAGGGAGCCTTTTTTGGCTGGCTGCAGTGACTAGTGGTGTTCCACAGGGATCTGTATTGGGACTGATTATTTTTACATTATATGTCAATGATTTGGATGATAGAATTGATGGCTTCGTTGCAAAGTTTGCAGACGATATGAAGATAGGTGGATGAGCAGGTAATTTGAGGAAGTAGGCTACAGGAGAATTTAGACGGATGAGGAGAATGGGCAAAAAAGAGGCAGATGAAATTTAAAGAGGGTGATCACACAGCTTCCAACAAAAATCTATATTCCGGACGAGTAACCCCACTATGTAGCCCCCTGGTAAGCCTCAGGCCCGCTCAGCTCGGTTTCGTCTAGGGGGAGCAGCCTTCGGCCCCGCCAAACTGGATTTGTCAAGTTTGTGTGGATGCTGTGTGATGTACCCACTCCGCCAATAACAGACACTACCTCCATGTGCGATTAAAAGATTACACTTTATAGATCGTACTGGAACTATGTCATTAATAGAGATAAAATATAAAAGGAAAATAAAAGGCGCCAAACTTATCAAAGTTCAACCACTTCGTGCACAACCGTTGGAGCTCAATTAACGGAGTCCTCTTTCCACCATTCGATCCCCTCCGATCCCCTCGACCCGCCGCCTGGGACCAGCCACGGTGGTCGGCCAGACGCTCCACATGAGTCTGTCTTCGTCTCCTCTCCTCGCCAAAGACCCTGAGCCTCGAACTACCGCTCGGGGTCCGTTTCGTCGCCCAGCTTAAGCATCGCGTCTCCTCTATCTGTCCCCATCGTGCCTTCTCCCCCAAGCCCGCGAAAACAATAGCTTATAGACACACAAGTAAGAATTACATCTATCCCAATTGGTTAGCAAATGAATACAATTCTCATTATCAGTAATATAACCCAAACAAGCTGCTAGTTTTGAGAACATTCTTAGCAGTTAACATAACAAAGAAGCCATTTTATTAACCTTAGCAGTAACATAAAAGAAGAAACCCCTTACATAGGGCAATAGATGCGTGGTGCAGTTAAAACAGAGACAACAAATACTGGACTGAGAGCGTTGTATTTGAATGCACGCTGCATAAGGAATAAAATGTACGATCTAGAAGTTTAGATTGACAAATATGACGTTCTGGCCATCTGTGAAACTTGGCTAAAGGATGGCTGCCACTGAGAGCTGAATGTCCAAGGATATACAGTATATTGGAAAGATAGGTTAGTAGGCCGAGGGGTTGGTGTGGCTCTGTGTATAAGAAATAATATTAAATCATTGGAAAGAGATGACATAGGATTGGAAGGTTTAGAGACCCTATGGGTTGAGTTAAGAAATGGCATGGTAGAAGGTCCCTAATGGCAGTTGCATACAGGCCTCCAAACAGCAGCCCGGATGTGGATTTCAAGTTACAGCAGGAGATAGAAAAGGCATGTCAGAAAGGCAATGTCATGGTAATTGATGTGGATTATAACATGAAAGTGGATTTACCAGTACTGGACCTCAAGAGAGAGAATTTGTAGAGTGTCTAAGGGATGGGTTTTTAGAACAGCTTGTTTCGAGCCCACTAGGGGATTCTCTGTGCTGGTTTGTGTGTTGTGCAATGATCCGGAGGTGATAAGAGAGCTTTAGGTTAATGAACCCTTAGGGAACAGTGATCACAATATGATCGAATTCACACTGAAATTTGAGAGGGAAAGAATAAAATCCAATGTGTCGGTATTTCAGTGGAATAAAGGAAATGACAAAGGCATGAGAGGGGAACTGGCCGAAGTTGACTGGAAAGGGATATTTGCAGGAAGGACAGCAGAGCAGCAATAGCTGGAGTTTCTGTGAAAAATTAGGGAAGTGCAAGACAGATATATTCCAAATAAGAAGTAATTTTCAAAGGGAAGGGCACTTCTGTCGCTGACAAGTGAAGTCAGAGCCAAATTAAAAGCAAAAGTGAGGGCATATAAGGAAGCCAGAGCTAGTGGGAAGATAGAGGATTGGGGAGCTTTCAAAAACTTGCAGAAGGAAACTAAGAAGGTCATTCAGAGGGAAAAGATGAATTATGAGAAGAAATTGGCAACTAATGTCAAAGAAGACACTAAAAGATTTTTTAAGTACATAAAGGGTAAAAGAGAGTTGAGGGTAGATAAAGGACGAATAGAAAATGGCGCTGAAGATAGTATAATGAGAGTTGTAGAGATGGCAGAGGAATTGAATGCCTATTTTGCATCCGTCTTTACGGTGGAAGACGTCTGCAGTATACCAGACATTCAAGAGTGTCAGGGAAGTGAAGTTTGTGCAGTGAAAATTATGACTGAGAAGGTGCTCAGGAAGCTTAATGTTCTGAGGGCGAATAAATCTCCTGGACCTGATGGAATGCATCCTAGGCTTCTGAAGGAAGTAGATGGCGAGATTGCGGAGACATTAACGATGATCTTTTAAGAATTGATAGATTCTGACATTGTACCGGATGACTGGAAAATTGCAAATGTTACTCAGCCTATAGACAGAAACTATAGACCTTTTAGGCTGACATCAGTGTTTGGGAAATTGTTGGAATCGATTGTTAGGGATGAGATTATGGAATACCTGGAGGCACATGACAAGATAGGTCAAAGCCAGCATGGTTTCCTGAAAGGAAAATCCTGCCTGACAAACCTACTGCAATTCTTTGAGGAAATTACAAGCAAGGTAGACAAAGGAGATGTAGTGGATGTGGCGTACTTGGATTTTCAGAAGGCCTTTGACAAGGTGGCGCACATGAGGCTGCTTAGCAAGATAAGAGTCGGTGCAATTACAGGGAAGTTACTAGCATGGGTGGAGCATTGCCTGCTCGGCAGAAAACAGAGAGTGGGAATAAAAGGATCATATTCTGGTTGGCTGCCGGTTACCAGAGGAGTTCCACGGGCGTCAGTGCTGAAACGGCTGCTTTTTACAAAGTATGTGGATGATTTGCACTACAGTATTAATGGATTTGTGGCTAAATTTGTCGATGATACAAAGATGGGTAGAGGAGCGGGCAGTGTTGAGGAAACAGAGCCTGCACAGAGACTTAGATTGTTTAGGGAAATGGGCAAATAAGTGAGAAATGAAATACATTGTTGGAAAGTGGAAGAAGTAAACGGGCAGACAATTACTTAGATGGGGAGAGAATTCGAAATGCAGAGGTGCAAAGGGACTTAGGAGTCCTTGTGCAAGATACCTTAAACGTGACCTGCAGTGTGAGTCGGACCCAGGAATGAAAGGGTTACCAAATGAGGAACGTCTGGCAGCTCTTGGGCTGTATTCCCTGGAGTTCGGGAGAATGAGGGGGATCTCATAGAAACATTCCGAATGTTAAAAGGCCTGAACAGATTAGAAATGGCAAAGTTATTTCCCATGGTAGGGGATTATAGGATAAGAGGGCACGGCTTCAGGTTTGAAGGACGTCCTTTTAGAACTAAATGCGTAGAAATTACTTTAGTCAGAGGTTGGTAAATTTGTGGACTTTGCTGCCACAAGTGGCTGTGGAGGCTAGTCATTAGGTGTACTCATGGCAGAGATAGATGGGTTCTTGATAGCCAGGGCATCAAAGGGTATGGGGTGAAGGCAGGGGAGTGGGGATGACTGGAAGAATTGGATCTGTCCAGCAGAGCAGACTCGATGGGCCGAATGGCCTACTTCTGCTCCTATATCTTATGGACTCATGGTCTTATAGAATAATGCAACAGAGTTTTCCTGGTGGAAACTCCCGTCATGATTTCCTTTTCGTGGGTGATAGTATTATAAACAGAACGGGCTTTTATATGTTAGTTAACGTGTACGCCCTGCGTGGTGTCGCTGAATCCGACGAACAGTAAAATCGGAATGGATGTAATGTCACTGTAAAAGTTCTTCTTGGTTCCTGCCTCACTTTGATCATCCTGACCAAATTTGCTCATCAACCGGTAGCAAGGGAAAGTGAAAGTACATCAAGAAAAAGATTTGGATTCCCGCAGGCAGAAGCACAGTCAACACTCCGGCGCAGATCACTGGGTTTATACAACGCCAAACATGGGAAGCCGTGAGTTTATATCTTCAATCCGTTACTGAAACCCCCCCCGCCCCGCGAGATAAAAACAAAGATATTAATACTTTCACATTGTATTTCAGATTTTTCAAAGGACCGCTGTTTTCACTTCCCAGCCATGGACAAGCGGTAGGTTCGCATAATCAGGGTGTGTCATCCCAATCGGACAGAGGTAAATATGATGATTTCGTTAACCCGTTTCAGCCAGACAGCTGATGCTCTGTCTCCCTGGTCTTTGGCAGGAATCTGGACAATTTGAAGAACCTCTTGTTAAACTACAACCCCCCTGAGGGCTGTGGAGACTGTATAAATATCCTGCTCTTCGGCATGGTTGGGGTTGGGAAATCATCGACCATCAACACATTTCTCTCGGCTCTGGATCCACAAGGAACGACTATAACCTGTGTCCCGACAGGAGACAATCCCGGGTCTCTCACTCCAGAGGTACACACACTGCTGTCAACTTAATATAAACGCACAAGCGGTATATGTTGCTCTATTAACTGTGAATTCACCGTCCTTTATGTGTCTCCCTGATGTCCACATCAGAGGTAGTGAGAGGTCACCTCACTCCAATCTATTTGCTGGTAAGCACGTCGGGAGGTCCCGAGGCTGGGAAAGTAGGGAGGCCAGAACTCCGGCTTTAGGCCTCCGTCTGGCGCCATCTGGAGCCGGATGTTAATTTGCCTGCAACCCGATCGCATGAACATTGATTTCTCTAACTTCCATTAAAGCCCTCCTCCCCTTCTTACCCCAGCCCTTATTTATTTATTTATTTATCTATCTATCTATTTATTTATTTATTCTCTCTTCTCCCCCACCCCCCTCCGTTTTTCCTCTCTTTGTTCTCTCTCTGTCCTTCTCACAATTTCTCCTTGCCTGCCCTTCATCTTCCTCTGGGCTCCCCTCCCCCTTTCTTTCTCCCTAGGCCTCCCGTCCCATGATCCGCCCCCTTCTGCTGTTCTGTATCCCTTTTGCCAATCAACTTTCCAGCTCTTAGCTTCATCCCAACTCCTGCTGTCTTCTTCTATCATTTCGGATCTCCTCATCCCCCTCCCACTTTCAAATCTCTTACTATCTCTTCTTTCAGCTAGTCCTGACGAAGGGTCTCGGCCCAAAATGTTGACTGTACTTCTTCCTATAGATGCTGTCTGGCCAGCATTTTGTGTGTGTTGCTTGAATTTCCAGCATCTGCAGATTTTCTCATGTTTGCACTAACTTGTCCTCCTTTTTGCGTCTGACTAAAAAACTTATATAAATTACCTCGGATATACTTAAAACAGTGGAAACTGAAAGCTATAACAACCGTTAACCCAAGACTGCAGTGGAGAGTGGTTGACTTTTTGTTCTTGTTTCAAGACCCTAAAGAATTGCTGAAAAGAAAAAACTATATTCAACCATGAATGGGCCAAAGAATTTGGATTTATTGCTAAAAGCAGAAAATATAATTTTCATGTTTTTTGTACACTATACCGTTGTGACGTGAAGATTGGCAGTAAGGGAAAAAGTGCAGTTGAACGACACGGTACCACAGATAAATATAAAGTTAACACTCGTACTGCTTGGAACACCATCATTATTATCATTTTTCTCCCCAGCTCAAGCAACTGAAGAAATGAAGTAAATTAATTTGGTTAGCATATCTGCTTCAGCAGGAGTAAAAATGAATATTCAATTCTTTCAATTCTTTATTTAAACTGTATGAATGCATGTATGTAATATGCAGAATGATGAATAATTGAATAGGAATAAGGGCTCTGGCAGAAAATCACGGATTAATGATGAAATAGCTAGGTTTTTGCTGGATTTATATAGGCAAAAAAGTATCATGTTAGAATTTTTATTTAATAAAATAACTAAAGTGGTCATCTGTTTGCATTTATTGTTTTTGCAATATGGTTTAAATTTTATAATTTTTGTTTTGAAACGCACTGTATATATATGGTAATCCATGACCACATATGCAATGTCCTCCTTTTTGGAAATTGGGAAATGGTCACCCTATGGGAAATGTGAATTCAAATCCAAGTGCGTGATATCAATTAGCTGCGGAATTAAGAAGGGAGGGACAAAAAAGAAATTATAGGCCAATTAGCCCGATGTCAATGGTTGGGAAAATGCTAGACTCCATTGATTAGCATAAGGTTTCAATACACTTGGAGTCACATGACAAAATAGGCCAAAATCAGTACGTTTTCTTCAAGGGGAAATTTTACCTGTAAAATCTGTTGGAATTCTTTGAGGAAATAGCATTCCAGAGAGACAAAGCAGAGACAGTGGATGTTGTTTACTTGGATTTTCAGAAGGGCTTTGACAAGGAGCCACAGATGAAACTGCTGAAGTAGTTAATAGCCCATGGTATTACAATAAAGTTACTGGCATGGATAGAATTTTGGATGACTGACAGGATGCAAAATGTAGGAATAGATGGGGCTTTTCCTGGCTGTCTGCTGGTGACTAGTGGTATTCACAGAGATCGATATTGGGACTGTTTTTATTCACGTTATATGCAAAAGATTTGGAAGATGGAATTGATGGCTTTGTGGCCAGTTTTGTGGCTGATAGAAAAATAGGTGGAGGGTGGTTAGTTTTGAGGAAGCATAGAATCTGCAGAAGAACTGAGACAGATTGGGAGAATGGTTGTATAAAGTGGCATACGCAATTTTCAGTCCTTCAGAACCAATCTAGAACTAGTGTTTCTTCAAAGACAACTACTGATGCCTCCACAATCTCTTCAGGAACACTTTCCAGAGCCTGGGCTGCAGTTATTCAGGTTTCAGCAACTTACCCACATTCAAACTTTTCCACTTCCCATCACCTTCTCCTTACCAACAGCTGCTACACTCACACTTGGTCCCTGACTCTCTGGCATACAGCTGGTGTCTTCCACAGAGAAGGCTGATGTAAAATACAAATCTTGTCACAATGGGTGGCGCTGGTAGTGGACCCAAATGCAAGACACAGACAATGAAGTACGGGGAACATGACTTGACTAGAGTAGGAACGTGACAGGTTACAGACAAGGAGCAGGGACAAGAATGCAGACTTGGGCTAGGACATGGACAAGACAGGGAACCCAGACAAAGAACTAGGCACTAGGAGCCTGGGCTTGGGCTCTGAGCCAGAGACTGGACAAGGACCCAGAACCTGGGTCTTCCCTCGGGCTCGGGCCCCAGAACCAGGCAAGGACATGATATGACTACAGGACAGGAAATGACTGGGGTCTAGAGGCTTGAGGCTTGAGGCTGGGTTCTTGGTCTTGAGCTTGGAGTCAGGCTGGGGTCTTGGTCTTGAGCTTGGAGACAGGCTGGGGTCTTGGTCTTGAGCTTGGAAAAAGCCTGGGGTCTTGGTCTTGAGCTTGGAGACAGGCTGAGGTCTTGGTCTTGAGCTTGGAGACAGGCTGGGGTCTTGGTCTTGAGCTTGGAGAACAGGCTGGGGTCTTGGTCTTGCGCTTGGAGACAGATTGGGGTCTTGGTCTTGAGCTTGGAGACAGGCTGGTGTCTTGGTCTTGAGCTTGGAATACAGGCTGGGGTCTTGGTCTTGAGCTTGGAGACAGGCTGGGGTCCTGGTCTTGAGCTTGGAGACAGGCTGTGGTCCTGGACTTGAGCTTGGAGACAGGCTGGGGTCTTGGTCTTGCGCTTGGAGACAGACTGGGGTCTTGGTCTTGAGCTTGGAGACAGACTGGGATTTTGGTCTTGAGCTTGGAGAACAGGCTGGGGTTTTGGTCTTGCGCTTAGAGAACAGGCTGGGGTCTTGGTCTTGCGCTTGGAGACAGACTGGGGTCTTGGTCTTGAGCTTGGAGACAGACTGGGGTCTTGGTCTTGAGCTTGGAGACAGGCTGGGGTCCTGGACTTGAGCTTGGAGACAGACTGGGGTCTTGGTCTTGAGCTTGGAGACAGACTGGGATCTTGGTCTTGAGCTTGGAGAACAGGCTGGGGTCTTGGTCTTGCGCTTGGAGAACAGGCTGGGGTCTTGGTCTTGCGCTTGGAGACAGACTGGGGTCTTGGTCTTGAGCTTGGAGACAGACTGGGGTCTTGGTCTTGAGCTTGGAGACAGGCTGGGGTCCTGGACTTGAGCTTGGAGACAGGCTGGGGTCTTGGTCTTGAGCTTGGAGACAGGCTGGGATCTTGGTCTTGAGCTTGGAGAACAGGCTGGGGACTTGGTCTTTCGCTTGGAGACAGACTGGGGTCTTGGTCTTGAGCTTGGAGACAGGCTGGAGTCTTGTTCTTGAGCTTGGAGAACAGGCTGGGGTCTTGGTCTTGAGCTTGGAGACAGGCTGGGGTCTTGGTCTTGAGCTTGGAGACAGGCTGGGGTCTTGGTCCTGAGCTTGGAGTCAGGCTGGGGTCTTGGTCTTGAGACAGGCTGGGGTCTTGGTCTTGGAATGTGGAGGCTGATAACTTGGAGGCTGGAGCTCGGAGACAGACTGGGAACTGTACATCAACAGAGAGCCGGGACTTATCCTTTGAGAAGCCGGGACTCATCTTTAACACATTACTAACATGAGACTGGATAGTACATAGTCATAGAGCCTGGACCTATCCTTAGACAAGCCGGGACTCAACTTTATCTCCACACCAATGTGTGACAGGTCCATCCATTGGTTAAAGGCAGAACGGCCGGACTTTCCCAACGGAGGCAAACACAAAACAAGACAAGACAGGACCCCCGCAGGGCAATGGCAGAACCGCTTGAGTTACCCCTTGGTGGTGAGGACAAGACAGATCCCCCACAAGGCAATGGCAGAACGGCCTGACTTACCCCACAGAGGCAAGGACAAGAAGAGACAAACACCGAAGAATGACATACAGTTCCATCTCTGCATCGGGGTTGCTCCAAGTCACAGTTCGGCCAGCAACCTCAGCTGGCTATGGAAACAGCCGGATCCCCACCTAGCTCGAAGTGGCCAGCAGCCACTCAGCTGGCCCGGGAAACAGCCGAATCCATACCGAAAAGACAGCTCCGACTACCAACAGCAAGGCTTCATGAAGCGATGGTTCTCCAACACAGCCTAAAGATGGCAAGTGGCCGCTGCAGCCTTCCACCGGCAGGTTGCTCCCAGGAAACCTTGACAAGACAAACCAGCAGCCACCAGTCGTCCCCAAGGCTACTTATATTCCAAGCCCCAAGATGGGAATCAAATGCCTATGATTAACTCAACCAAAACAAGGGACAGCAGGAAGAACCGGAGTCCTGAGTCCACAGACCAGAGCGTGAACCAGAATGCGGACATTTACGGACCGGACCAATACATTTAGGGACAAATACAGTTCATCAGCCATTTCTGTGTCCCCCATTATCTCCTGCATTATTTTCCAGCAGTCTGATATCCACTCTTACCTCTCTTTGACTCTATATATCTGAAAAAATCTGTTATTATAATTTTATAGTGTTGGATAGCTTATCCTCAAATTTCATCTTTTCTCTTCTTGTGGCTTTTTTCAGTTGCCTTCTACTGATTTTGAAATATTCCCAGTCTAACTTCCCACTAGTTTTTGTTACATTATATACTCTCTCTTTTGATTTTTTGCTTTTGACTTTCCTTGTCAGTCATGGTTACCTCCTTACACCCCCACCACCCCTCACCCCATCTTTAGATTATTCCTTCTACTTTGGGATGAATCTATTATGCACCTTTTGAATTGCTCCCAGAAACTCCATCCATTGCTGTTCTGCTATCGTCCCTGCCGGTGTCTCCTTCCAATCAACTTTGGCCGGATCCCCTCTCATCCCTCTATAATTCCCTTTATTCCACTATAATATCGATACATCATTTCCTTGTTCCCCCCCCCACCAACCCTCAAGGTGACTTCAATCATATTATGAAACTTGCCTCCAAAGGTTTCTTTACCTTAAACTCCCAAATCAAATACAGTTTATTTCACAACACCTAATCCAGAATGACCTTTTCCCAAAAGAACTTAACCACAAATCCCTTCTTTGAGAACAGTCCCTGTTCCTTTTTCCATGGATGCTGCCTGATATGCTGAGTATTCTCCACATTTTTGCTCTTTCACCCCAAGACTGTCCTTGTTAATTTGGTTTTCTTGGTGAACTAGAACGTTTTAGTTTGAAAGGGGAATCCAGAGATTCAGGATAACATTGCTGCAGTCAGAGTGTCTCTGGGTCTGTATACCAGGGATTCACCTGCCCTCTCAGGGGAACGTAAACAGACCCAGGGCAGCAAGGGAAGAGGAGTTTTCTTGTGTCATGAGATATCACGTGACCGAGAGAAGATCAGGGAGATGTCCCACAGTCTGGGATGTCCTGTCAATGAGGGAAGAGGTAGGAGTTCTCCCGCAGATTGGATTGTCCCATCACTGAGGGAAAAGCAGGGTGTTCTCCCATGTCCCGATACATAATCTTAGCCAGCAGTTAACAACACAAAGCAGATCTTCAGTTGATCACCATTCCACTGTTTATGGGATCTTGTTGCGTAAATACCATCTACCCTGTGTTCTACATTACCCGGAACTTTACTCTCCATGAAAGGTGCCATACAAATGTACATCTTTTTAAAAATTTACAGCTCAGGTCCTACAGAGCAGGGAGTTTAAACTTTTGGGATTCGGCTGGATGGAATGCTATGAAGAACCGTGGTCAGACAAAGAAAGTGTTACAGATGATCCTGGAAGGGAGAGTTCCCAAAGGAACAAACGTGAGTTTCCTCCTTTACTTCATACTCCTGATTTCCACAAGCCATTAAACACTGAACAACCTCAGAGAGAGAAGGGAGAAATGGTCCCAAGCAAAGTTTCAGACAAAACAGCCATGGTTCTGAAGACTAGGCCCATGTTCCGATTGGAATTAAACTATAGCCTAGGCCGAGGGAGGTGGCACTCTGTAAAAGAAGTTACACAGAAATACCAAACAAAGAGTAACACTCGAGAACATAGTGACAGAGATTAGTCCCAGAGTAACACACAGGGATGCAGTGGCAGAGATTAGTCCTGGAGTAACACACAGGGATGCAGTGGCAGAGATTAGTCCTGGAGTAACGCACAGGAACACAATGACAGGGATTAGTCCTGGAGTAACACATGAGAACACAGTTACAGAGATTAGTCCCAGAGTAACACACTGGGATACAGGGACAGAGATTAGTCCTGGAGCAACACACCGGGACACAGTGACAGAGATGAGTCCTGGAGTGACACGCTGGGACACAGTGAAAGAGATTAATCCTGCTGCAACATGCAGGGACACAGTGACAGATATTAGTCCTGGAGTAACACATGGGGACACGGTGACAGAGATTCGTCCTGGAGTAATACACAGGGACACATTGACAGAGATTAGTCCTGGAGTAACACACAGGGACACAGGACAGAGATTAGTCCTGGAGTTACACATGGGGATACAATGAAAGATGTTTGTACTGGAGTAACACACAGGGTCACAGTGACAGATATTATTCCTGGAGTAACACAGTGGTACACAGTGACAGACATTAGTTCTGGAGTTACCCACGAGGAGATATTGACAGAGATTCATCAGGGGGTTACACACCACTCTCCTTGGTGTCTCACTGCCAGCTGTCTCCACCTCGACACATTGCTGGGACACTTAGAGCTCTTTTCCAAGTGAGGGGGGACTGAGTGTTGTTCTGACATCCTCCACATGGTACAGGTCAGGAGACAGAGCAGTGATGGGGAAATGGATCAATCCCAGCAACACATGACCCCAGAATCCGCTCCACTGCTAGTGAAGGTCACAGGCTCATCAGCCTCTATCTTGGTCAGACCCTCTGCTCAAACTCACCTAGAGCAGCACCTCCTTGTCTCCCACCAGTTGTCTTCTGCTGGCATCCATTATCAGCCAACAACTCCACCGTGTGGGGTTTGATGTTGGAATTCTGTGTGTGGCCATGAAATCTTGTCTTACTTCCAAACTGAGGTGAGAACAGACACTCAGGAGTCAATGGCCATGGGCCAACAAAAGAAGGGTGTTGAGGTCCAGACTAGATCAGTTCTGCTTACTGAATTGGGGGAGAAGGCTGGGGTTAGTGGAGGGATGACAGGGGAGGGGGGTGGTTTGTGGTGTGTTTGCCCTTGTAGGATTTTGTGAGTAAAACAATTGAGAGTCACCTTATGCGTTTAACAAGATTTGCAGTCCTTTACTTCCATTGCAGAAGAACAAGTCACCTTATACTCATGTCATTGTATCAGACACTGTTTCTTAAAATGAACTCAACAACTCAATGATGGAGTTTATGAATCATGTAAAACAGTTTATATGATGAACAATATGTACCATCTGTCACCTATTACATTCCCCTACACTCTGTTCCCGTTCCTGTTCTTATCTCTCTTCATTCGTCAAACCCACCATCCCTGGATCAGTCTGGTCAGCCATTGCTGCAATCCTTCCTTGGGTAAGGAATCCTGAACTGTGCACAAGCCTCACCAGGACCCAATAGAATTGGAGCAAGTCGTCTGTACTACTGTGTGACACAGTGATGGAGCAGTTAGTAGTGCTGCTTCGCAGATCCAGTGATTCCGATTCCATCCCAGCCTCTGGTGCTGTCAATGTATAGTTTGCAGGCTCTTGCTGTCATGATGTGGGTTTCCCCCTGATGATCCTGGTTTCTGGCTCCCACATCCCAATAGCATGTAGGTCATTGGGTCAGTCTGCTGCTGTTGTTTCCGGTGGGTTGTCAGAATGGCAGAGAGTGGATGGGGAGATGAGTAATTGGTGAACTGACAGAGAACTAGCATAGGCTAGCCTGGCTGAATAGCCTCAGGAAACAAACATGAACAAAAGCTGATGAACTCACCATTTACCTTCCTATCACCCAGTAACCTGGACACAATACACACGATTGTCTCCCCCACATTACTGATGGAGACTGAACAACCCACACTCCTCAGGATTCAATTTGCCATCAGTTTACATACTGACCAACCATTTGTATCATCCTGAGGTGTGAAGGACCAAACAGTTTCTGAATCATCTGAAAACTTTGTTATCAAGTCCCGACATTTAGTTAAAAATGTTGATTCATTAAACAGTGCAAGGGTGTGAGTATTGAAGAGCTCAGAACAAATTCTCAAGCAGCTCGTGGGGACAGAGTGGACCCACAATGAAAGGAATTGAAAAGTAACAGCGAACTGGGGAAAGCAGCCGGAGACTGACAGGGACAGATGGACTCCACTGGTTTTGGGGCCCATCTGCGTCTTAGTAGATCAGTAGATGAGTGACCATGACAACTGGGCTTTGTCTAAGGGGACTGGTCCCTCCTCCATTGTTCACCTCAGTGCTGTGTGATTGTGATCATCAGTATTCCTGCTGCTTCCTCTGTAACCAGTTCTTCATTTTCTCACTTAGTTACAGAATTTCGATCCTGACTCAGATGCTTCCACCTACCCTGCTACTCCGAAAAATGTAATTCACGGAGTCGCACTCATATTTGACATCAGCACCATAGACTTGGTCAGTGACGATAAAATGGAAGAGTTTCAGGAGCTACAGACAATCGTGGCACAGAAATGTAAGTGCTTTCTTTTGTTCTGTGTAACTTTGTCACCTCAGCATTGCAGCTTCATATTGATATCTGGATCATCTCTCTTTTCCAGATGTTCACAGGGTTGTGATTGGGACCAAGTTTGAATTATTAGGGATACCAGAGATACACAATGCATGGATTTATGAATACAAGCCACTGCAGCAGAAGGTAATAATATGTAGAATCTGAGAACTGACATTGATGTGGGAAACATAGCACCCAATCTGTGAATAGCATGTTTGCACTGACAGCAGAGAGGTAAACACAGGAGATATTTGCTTTGTGGCTCCCGGTAAGCAGACAAATCTCAAGGTTCTATAACTTATGCATACATTGATAATACTTTGATATACTTTGTATCCTTTGAATGCCCTAAGCTCATCTGCCTTTCCTACAATATTCCCTGCATTGAAGTAGACAAAACTCAGAACATTAGTCCCACCATGGTCAAACTTTTGATTTCTGACCTTGTGTGTAGGCTCAGCAACATCTTTCCCCACAACCACTCCACGTTCTGTTCAGGCGCTCTGGTTCCCATCCTGTGCATTTCTAGTTTAACCACCACCCCCACCGACACCCCCCCTCCCCCCCGCCCTTGCAGCACTAGAAGACCTTCCTGCTAGGATATTCATTCCCCTCCAGTTCAGGTGCAAACCATTCCGTCTGTACAGGTCCCACCTTCCCTGGAAGAGAGCCCAATGATCCAATAACCTGAAGCCCTTCCCCTCTTGCACCATCTCCTTAGCCACGTGTTAAACTCTATTACTCAGGTTTTACTTTGTGCTGCCTCATTTTACTGATATTTTCTGCCCCCTCCTGTCACACTTTGTTTGTCAAATCCACCCCCCCCCCACCCTCAACTCCTCTGAGCCACCAGTCTCTCACCTCCTCTTCAGTTATTAAGCATTCTGGCCTCGGAACCCTCCCCTTTCTGTCTAGTCTGAAGCCTGGTCTACACAGTATTCACGTGATTCCCCAGGACACTGGTCACAACACAGTTCAGCTGAAGCCCATCCCAATGGAACAGCTCTCTCCATCTCCGTTACTGCTACCATTGCCCGTGAATCTGAAGCTTGTGGAGTTTATAATTCCATTAATACCCTCTCTCTCCTTCCTTTCCCTCAGTTTGACCAGTTGGCAAAACGCACTGGGATGGAGAGGCGTTCCATGTTTGTGGTTTCGAATCAGTGGAGAGGTGAACAGATCGAGATGATAAAATGCATCCTGGCCCTGTATGTTCTGGATAATATGGTCAGAAATATTGACCGATTTCTCAAAGCAGTGTAATTATCACAGCTGACCTTGTCCAGCGTTTTGAATTCATTCTAGTTTCAGCAGCACGGACACTGCTGTGGGATTGATGTTTTTATTGTTTTCCCCATAGGTTTAGCATTCTTTATGCTTGTTTATATATTTGTACAATCACCTGTTTGTCTGTAGACTTTTAGTAACTTGCTGTATTAGTAGTTCCATTCTTCTGTAGTTTCTATCCTTGAAAAGTTGAAGGGGGAATAAGTTAGTATCTGCTGAAAGGGTTTCTCAAATAAACTGGCTCAGCCCACTTGGCAGAATAAAAGCACACCATGTTTTCATCTACCTTTGTTACAGTCAGTCACAGTTACTGGTTCAGAGGTGACTTGTACAACCGGTTACTGGGACAGCCAGTCAATGTTACAGTCAATGACTGTTACAGCCTGTCACAGTTACAGATGGTTACTCTTACAGTAGGGGACTGTTACAGCCAGTCACAGTCACAACCATTCACTGTCACAGCCGGTCACAGTCACAGTGAGTTACTGTTACTGCGGGGGACTGTTACAGTCAGTCACAGTTAGAGATGGTGACAGTTACAGCCAGTCACTGTTACGGATGGTCACAATTACAGCCAGTCACTATTACAGCAGAGGACTGTTACAGCCAGTCACAGTTACAGCCGGTCACAGTCACAGTTACAGACAGTCACTGTTACAGCAGGGGACTGTTGCAGACAGTTACAGTTACAGATGGTCACAGTTATTGCCAATCACTGCTTTTCAGCTGGCCACTGGTACAGCCGTTCACTGTTACTGTCAGTCACGGCTGTTACTGCTGCTGTTCTCTTGTTCCTTCTCCGCCTTACCTGCTGAGATTGACTGACCCTATCTGACCTGTACCACTATAAACATCTAACGAAACTGTGGTAAACATAAGATTTGGGCCTCATTCTTGATTTCTGAAGAAGCTACTGGACATCAGCCCCAGATCTAACTGTCATGGTCCGGTCCGTGAAGTCCACATTCTGGATCACGGTGCGGTCCGTGGACTCAAGACTCCAGGTCTTCCAGCTGTCCTTTGTTTGGTTGAGTTAATCAGAGGCACCTGATTCCCATCTTTGGGCTTGGAATATAAGTGTCGGCTGCTGGTTTGTCTTGTCAGTTCCCCTTGGAGCAACCTGCTGATGGAAGGCTAGTGAAACTATTCGTGATCTCTAGGCCTGGTTGGAGGACCACCGCTTCATGGAGCCTTGTTGCCACTCGTCGGAGCAGTTATTGTGGTATGGATTTGGCTGTTTCTGTAGCCAGCCAAGATTGCTGGCTGCCCTGAGACTGAGAGCCACCCTGGATTGAGCTCCTTTCCTGTTCTTGCCTCCGTTGGGTAAGCCAGGCCGTAATTGCCTTTATCCTGCGGTTGGTTCTGTCCCTTCCTGTTCCTTGCCTCCATTGGGTAAGCCAGGCTGATTGCTGTTACCCTGCGGTTGGTTCTGTCTCTTGCCTCTGTCGGGTAAGCAGGCCGTTTGCCGTTACCCTGCGGTTGGGTCCCTCCCTCCCTCCCTGTCCTTGCCTCCGTGGGGTGAAGTTCTGCGTCCTGTGCAGGAGTTCTGCATTCTGCGTCCTGCACAGGAGATCCACGTCCTGCCCAGGAGAAGCTCCAAGAACCCAAGCCTCGAGAATCCCGCAGCCAAGCTCCGAGAACCCAAGCCTCGAGGATCCCGCAGCCAAGCTCCAAGAACCGAAGCCTCGAGTATCCCACAGCCAAGTTCAAGACCCAAGGCCCCAGCCTGTCTCTGAGCTCAGGCCTCTAGACCCCAGCCACGTCCTGTCCTGAAGCCATGTCATGTCCTTGCCTGGTTCTGGGGTTCGAGCCTGAGGTAAGACCCAGGTTCTGAATCCTTTTCCAGTCTCAGGCTCGGAATCGAGCCTTGTCTCCTAGTCCATGGTTTCTAGTCCTGGTCCAGTTTTCTCTAGCCCAAATCTGCATTCTTGTCCCTGCTCCTTGTCTGAATCCTGTCACGTCCCTACTCTAGTCAAGTCCTGTTCCTTGTACTTCAGTGTCTGTGTCTTGCATTTGGATCCGTTCCCAACGCCCCATTGCAACAGAACGAACTTGCCATGGTGAACCTAGCGGACACGGATCCTGTACAACAGGCCCTGTCCAGCCAGGGCTCTCTATTGGTCGACTCTTGTATGAGTAGCCTCGTTCCATGGTTCTTAGGACTATCAGTTCTAAGTCTAGCATTGTTCCTGAATTCTCTACTAAAACCAAGACTTCAGCTAAAGACTCTCTCTGGACACCAATTCCACGCACGCTACGACCATAGCGCCTCCCGACTCAGCATCTGCGCCTGTGTTCATGGGTTCGTACTTGGGTTCGTACCACCGCTACATCCTTGCAACACTAACAGAATAGACAGTAACACAGTAAGGGAGGGAGAGGCCACAGCTTGAAGCTGTGGTTATTTCAGTGCAATAAGAACATAAGAACATAAGAAATAGGAGCAGGAGTAGGCCATCTGGCCCATCGAGCCTGCCCCACCATTCAATAAGATCATGGCTGATCTGTCCGTAAACTCAGCTCCATCTACCTGCCTTTTTCCCATGACCTTTAATTCCCTTACTATGTAAAATCCTAACTAACTGTTTCTTAAATATACGTATTTAGTGGGGAAGCCTCAACTGCTTCCCTGGGCAGAGAATTCCACAGATTTACCATTCTCTCAGAAAAACTGTTCCTCCTCATCTCCATCCTAAATCTTCTCCCCTGAATCTTGAGGCAATGTTCTAGTCTCACCTACCAATGCAAATAACTTTCCTACTTTTGTGTTATCAATCCCTTTCAAAATTTTGTATGTTTGTATAAGATGCTCTCTCATTCTTCTGAACTCCAGAGAGCATAGTCCCAAGCGATTCAATCTCTACTCATAGGTTAACCCCTTTATCCCTGGAATCAACCTGGTGAACTTCCTCTGCACTGCCTCCAAAGCCAGTATATCCTTCCTCAAGAATGGAGACCAGAACTGCACACAGTACTCCAGCTGCCGCCTCACCAGTACCCTATATAGTTGCAGCATGACCTCCCTGCTCTTGGATTCAATCCCTCCAGCAATGAAGGCCAACATCCTGTTTGCCTTCTTAATAGTCTGCTGTGCCTGCTGTACCTGCAAGCCAACTTTTTGCGATTCATGCACAAGCACTCCCAAGTACCTCTGTACAACAGCATGCTGCAATCTTTCACCATTTAAATAATAATCTGTTCTTCTACTATTTCTTCTAAAGTTCCATTTACCAACATTGTATTCCATCTGCCAGACTTTGGCTCACTCTATTAACCTATCTGTATCCCTCTGCAGACTCTCCTCGTCTTCTGTACAATTTGCTATTCCACTCAGTTTAGTGTCAACAACAAATTTTGCTACGCTACACTCAGTCTCCTCTTCCAAATCATCAATATAAATGGTAAACAGCTGCTGGCCCAGCACTGACCCCTGTAGCACCCCACTCACCACTGACTGCCAACCGGATAAACACCTATTTATACCAACTCTCTGCTTTCTATTGGTTAAACAATTCACTATCCATACCAATACACTTCCTCCGACTCCATGCATCCGTATCTTATTTATAAGTTTCTTGTGCGGCACCTTATCGAATGCCTTCTGGAAATCCAAGTATACAACATCCACCTGTACCCCTCTATCCACTGCACTCATTATGTCCCCAAAGAACTCCAGTAAGTTTGTCAAACAGGACCTGCCCTTTCTGAATCCTTGCCTGCATCTGTCTAATGGAACCGCTCCTTCCTAAATGTTCCACTATTTCTTCCTTAATGACAGCTTCAAGCATTTTCCCAACTACAGACATTAAGCTAACTGGCCAATAGTTGCCTATCTTTTGCCTACATCCTTTTTTAATAAGTAGCGTGACATTTGCTGTCTTCCAATCCACTGGAAGATGTATTGGTATGGATAGTGAATTGTTTAACCAATAGAAAGCAGAGAGTTGGTATAAATAGGTGTTTATCCGGTTGGCAGTCAGTGGTGAGTGGGGTGCTACAGGGGTCAGTGCTGGGCCAGCAGCTGTTTACCATTTATATTGATGATTTGGAATAGCAAATTGTACAGAAGATGAGGAGAGTCTGCAGAGGGATACAGATAGGTTAATAGAGTGAGCCAAGGTCTGGCAGATGGAATACAATGTTGGTAAATGGAACTTTAGAAGAAATAGTAGAAGAACAGATTATTATTTAAATGGTGAAAGATTGCAGCATGCTGTTGTACAGAGGTACTTGGGAGTGCTTGTGTCTAGAGGGTTTTGATAAATGATTACCAACGCCTCTACAATAACCTCCACCAATTCCTTCAGCACCCTGGGATGCATCCCATTAGGGCAAAAGGACTTATCTACCTTCAGGCCCTCTAGTTTGCTCATCACTATCTCTTTAGTGACAGTGATTTTATTGAGGTCCTCACCTCCCATTTTGTCCATAACATCCTTCTTTGGCATATTAGATGTGTCCTCCACCATGAAGACCGAGACAAAATAGTCATTCAGTGCCTCAGCCATTTCCTTATCAATTTCCCCTTCTTGTCTTCCAAGGGACCTACTTTGACTTTAGCCACCCTCTTCCGCTTCTATATTTATAAAAACTTTGGCTGTTTTTATATGTTGTACTAATTTACTTTCATACTCTATCTTCCCTTTCCTTATTTCTTGTTTATTTGTTCTCTGTTGTTTTTTAAGATTTTCCCAATCTTCCAGTCTCCCACCACTCTTCACGACTTTGTACACATGAACTTTTAATTTGATACTATCTTTTATTTCCTTCGTAATCCAATGCTGGCTCTCCCCACACTTACTGTCCTTACTTTTGACTGGAATATATTTTTGTTCAGCACTGTGAAAAATCTCTTTGAAAGTATTCCACTGTTCCTCAACTGTCCAAAACTGTCGGATGGACTCAGGATATGGACTGGCACTGAGAACTGGGATATCACAACCAACAACAGAAACATAGCTGAGGAAAGGGTAGGGTGGGCAGCTCAATGCTCCAGGTACAGATGCTACAGGTGTGATTGAGGTACAGGTAAGAGAGGAGGCGGGGGAGTGGCCTTTTTGGGGAAAGAGAACATAAGATTGGTGTTGCTTGGGAGATCATCCAGTGAGACTGTTAGAAGTTTTCAAGAAGGATTCAATTGGTTCAGAGCAGCAGCTGTAAAAATGATCCAGCTTCAGACCACACTCTCTGCCTTAGCCTGGCTCAATAGCTCAAACCCTTCAACCCTCCATCTGCTGAGGTGCAACATGTAGGGGATTGGAAGCTGAGGATTTATTGATTACATAGAAATATTCAGTAAATTTCCTGAAGCCTATTTAGCCAAAAAGAGGACAGTTCAGAATGCCGGCAAACTTGGAAATTACTTCAGCAAGAAAACTTCACAATGTTGACTGTAGAGAAGAAATGAAGGCGGAGAAGTTAAAGATGCTACAATGTGGAATTATTCCTGACTCAGGGATTCAACCATAAAATAGAGGATCAGAATTATGCCATTTGGCCCATCAGGTCTGCTCTATTCATTTCATCATGTCTGTTCCATTTTCCTCTCAGCTCTAATCTCCTTCCTTCTCCCCGTATTCCTTCATGTCCTGTCCAATCAAGAATCTATCAACAGCTCTGCCTTAAATATGCTCAATGACTTGGCCACCACAGATACCTGTGCAATGAACACAACAGACTCACCACCCTCTGGCTAAAGGAATTCCTCCTGCTCTTCATTATAAATGGATATCTCTCTATGTATTCTCAGGCTGCATCTTCTAGTCTTTGCCTTCCCCAACATGGGAAACTTCCTCTCCACAACCAGTCTATTAAATGTTGAAAGGCCAGAAGACATCAAAGGCTCCTCATATGACAAACCTTTCAATCTCGGAATCATTTTCATGAACCTCCTTTGAACCATTTCCAATGTCAGCACATCCTTTCTTAGACAAGGGCCCAAATCTGCACTCAATCTCCAAGTGAGCCTACATCATTGCCTTATGAAACATCAACATTATATCCTTGCTTTTATATACCAGTCCTCTCAAAATGAATGCTAACATTGCACTACCTTCCTCACCACAGACTCATTTTGCAAATTAACCTTTAGGGAATCCTGCACAACTACTCCCAAATCCCTTTGCACTTCAGATATTTGAATTTTCTCTCCATTTCGAAAATAGTCTTCACATTCATTTCTTCTACCAAAGTGTGTGACCATACACTCCCAACACTGCATTCCGCCTGCCAATTCTTTGTCCATTTTCTGAATCTAAGTCCTTTTATAGCCTCTCTGTTTCCTCAAAACTATCTTTATACTGGCCACAAACCTGGCACAAATCTATCAATTCCATCATCCAATCATTGATATCTATCATAAAAAGTTGTCCCAACACAGATCCCGGTGGAATACCACGAAACACCGGCAACCAGCCAGAAAAAGCTCCCTGTATTCCCATTCTTTGCCTCTTTCTAATCAGCCAATGCTCTATCCATGCTAGTATCTTGCCTGTAATACCATGGGCTCTTGTTAAGCAGACTCATGTGTGGCACCACGTCAAACACCTTCTCAAAATTGAAGTACACAACATCCACTGAATCTCCTTTGTCTATCCTGCTTGTGATTCTTTAAAGAATTCCAACAGATTTTCCAGGCAAGATTTTCCCTGAAGGAAACTGTGCTGACTATGGCCTATTTTATCATGCACCCCCAAGTATACCAAAACCACATCCTTAACAATCAAATCCAAACCACTGAGGTCAGATTAAATTGCACATAATTTCTTTTCTTCTGCCTCCCTCCCTTCTTGAATAGTGGAGTGACATTTGCAAATTTCCAGTCCTCCAGGACCATGTCAGAATCTATTGATTCTTGAAAGATCAATACTAATGCCTCCACAATCTCTTCAGCCACCTCTTTTAGAACAGTGGAATAGATCCATTTGGTCCTTGTGATTCATCTATTCTTAGACCTGTCAGTTTCTCAAGACTTTTCTCCCTTCTGGTAGCTTCACACACTCCTGTCCCATGGCACTCTCAAACTTTTGGCATACTGTCAGTGTCTTCAGCAGTGAAGACTGATAAAATAAACGTTTTCGGATCTCCCATTACTACTACTACAGCAGCATTTTGTAGCAATCTGATATCTGTTCTGGCCTCTCTTTTTCACTTCATATATCTAAAGGAACTTTTGGTATCTCCTTTAATAATGTTGGTTAATATTTTATCTTTTCCTTTTTCATGACTAATTTAGTTTCCTTCTGTTGGTTTTTAAAAGCTTTCCAATCTTCTAACTTCCCATTCAGTTTTGCTCTATTATATGCCCTCTCATTGGCTTTTATGTTGGCTTTGACTTGTCAGCCACAGTTGTGCCATCTTGCCTTTAGAATACATCTTCCTGTTTGGGAGGTATATAATCTGTGCCTTCCAAATTGCTTTCAGAAATCCCAGCCATTGTTGCTTTGCCATCATCCCTGCCAGTGATCTTTTCCAATCAATTTTGGCCAGCTCCTCTCTCATACCACTGTAATTCTCTTTACTCCAGTGTAACACTGATAGATTTGACTTTAGCTTCTGCTTCTCAACTTGCAGGATGAATAATATCATAATATGACCACTGTTTCATCAGGGTTCCTATACCTTAAGCTCTCGAATCAATTCCAGTTCATTGCATAACACCCAATCCAGAATAGCTGATCTTCTTGTGGAGTCAACCATGAGCTGCTCTAAAAAGCCAACTCATAGACATTCTGCAAAATTCCCCTCTTGGAATCCAGCACCAACCTGATTTTCCCAGTCTATCTGCATACTGAAATCCCCCATGACTATCATAACGTTGCTCTTTTGACACACATTTTCTACCTCCCATTGTAACTTGTAGACCACATCATTACTACTGTTCAGAGTTATGTATACAACTCTCATCAGGGTCTTTTCACCTTTGCTGTTTCTTCACCCTACCAACAACGATTCTACACATTCTGAACCTATGTCACCTCTTTTTTTATGATTTGATTTCATTTTTTACAAACAGAACAACCTTATAATCCACCTGTCCTTTCAATTCAAAGTGTAACCTTGGATGTTACACTTCCAGCTATAATCTTCTTTCAGCCATGATTCATTGATGCCCACAACGTCACATATGACAATCTGAAACTGATGAAAGTAATTGACCGTATTCTGTATACTGCGTACATTCATATATAACATCTTCACTGTGTATTCATCACTTGTTTATTTTGTCCCCCTTTTACATTGCAACTCATCTTGCTGACTGCAATTTGGCCCTGTCATCAGACTCTCCTTGTTAGCAGTCTCACTCCACACTGCTTCTGCTTGTAAACCAACTGACCCATCCTCAGTCCTATCACCCTGGTACCCATCCCCCTGCCAATTAGTTTAAAACCTCTGAAAGAGCTCTCTCAAACTTCCCTGCAATGATATTGGTGCCCTTGGGTTCAGGTGTAACTTGTCCCTTTTGTACAAATCGTACCTTCCCTCGATGAGATCCTAATGATCCAGAAATCTGCACCCCTGCCCTCTGCACCAGTTTCTTAGCTATTCATTCACGTGCCAAATCATCCTATTTTTACCCTCTCTGTGCGTGGCACCAGCAACAATCCAGAGATTACTACCCCAGAGGTCCTACTTTTCAGCTTTGTATCTCACTCTCTTAAATCTCTCTTCAAGGATCTCTGCACTTTTCCTACCTATGTCATGTGTGCCAATATGTACAAGGAGTTCTGGCTGCTCACCCTCCCCCTTTAGAATGTCGTGGATCTGATCCGAGACATCCTGACCCAGGCACCAGTGAGGCAACATACCATCTGGGTGTCCCTGTCGTGCCCAGAGAATCTAGTCTCTATTCCTCTGTTGATGGAATCTCCTATCACCACTGCAGTCCTTTACACTTCTCTTCTGAGCCACAGTGCCAATTCCTTTCTGTTCAAATGCTGCCTGAGCCAGATCAGCCAGCACTGATCAAATCATTGAATGTGTTCAGCTGACTGAAGCTCCATGAGCCAGTGGTCTTCACTCAAAGGCCACAAGAACATCACTAACCAATGGAGATGCATTGGGTCAGGGGTCACTGATTTGCACCCCAGTGTTGTTCCACTGTTGTTTAACAAGATACGTGAACACTCTCAGGGTGGAGGAGCAACTCTTCATATTCTGTCCAACCTCCAACCTGATGGCATGAACATCGATTTCTCCTTCCCCTTCCCTTTTTTTCTAGTCCCCACTCTAGCCTCTTACCTCTTCTCCTCACCTGCTATGACCTCCCCTGGTACCCCTCCTATCAGTTTCTTTCTTTTCCAGACCTTTACCTTTCCCACCCACCTGGTTTCACCTCTCACCTTCCAGCTATCCTCCTTCCCCTCCCTCCACATTTATATTCCAGCAGCCTTTAGATTTCTTTCCAGTCTTGAAGGAAGGTCTCGGTCTGAAACGTTGAGATTACAGAAATCATTTCCAAAGACATTGTTTGACCCACTCAATTCCTCCAGCAATTTGTGTGTGTGGCTCTCAATTCCCAGAATCCGCAAAATTTTGTGTGTGTGTGTGTGTGTGTGTCTCTGACCATCAGTTCAAATGAATATTAAAGTTAAGTAAGTTTCCATGCAATATATCAACAGTCAGTCCTTGCTCAACGCATGAAATGTTGCCGAAAAACAGTCATTTCCAGGGGCTGGATAGTTTCTCAATAATGAAAGTAACTCCAAGTTTCCCCAACCATTCCCATTAAAGAAAAAAGCAGAAAGCTGGAAGAACTCAGTGGGTCAGGCAGAATCTGTGGAGACAGAATATCTGTAAGAGTCATTGGGTTGTACAGTTATCAAGCATTTTGTTTGATGTGTGTCTTCTCCGTAGCGATGAAGGAAGAGAAGCGACGAGGCAATGTGGGAGGGGGAAGGAGCGGTAAACTCAGAAGCAACTGAGAAGGGGTGAGGGGTCCAGAGTAATGAGGAAAAGTAAAGGCAGGAAAAGGAAAACAGGGAAGTGTGACATAAATGAGATGGTTCAAGTTGAAGTTTAATGATCATTCAGACTGGGTATATGAACACTCATGAATACAGAAGTGTTACTCCAGGGTCAAAGTGCAAAATGCATTAGCAACAGTCACACACAGCACAAGGCACATACAGCACATATAAGATAGCAGTAAAATATAGTCACACCAAAAATACACGACAGTTCCAGAGTCCGTGAGTGTTGTAGCAGTCTGTAGTCGAACACAATACAGGCTCATCTTCTGCTGAGCACTGACTCCAGCATAGATGCCGTGCCAGGCTATCTCCGGCACTTCAGTGATGCGCTTGACTCTGACACCTGCCCCGGGGCAGTGACAACCATCACGGATCGAGGTCTCGTTATTACTACGACCGAGGCCATGCAGCTCCCCTGCTGTTGGCGAATAAACAAATGAATTGGACTTGCAATATTCCACACCACCAACATCGTCTTGCGATCACAGGAGGACACAGATCGATGTCAGGGTGAAGGCTAACCCTGTGGAACATGAGGAGTCACTCCTCCAACCTGCACATGCCTCAATATCAGTAGAGGAGACCATGGACAGACTTATTGAAATGGGAGCGGGTAATGGAATTAAAACCTGACCACCGGGAGATTCCCGTTGTTATCATTGACAGAATAAAGGTCAATGAAAAGGACCCCTATCAATCTCGAGCCTCATCGCTGAAGAGGTCACACGGTATCCAATGAAATACCCTGACAGACTTGCAGCTGAAGTACTTCCTGAACTGGAATGAGTGACTGGGGTTCTGTATGCCAGTGAGGGAGAAAGTGTAGGGGGAAGTTTAACAGTTGGCACAGTTACAGGGATAAGTGCTAGTGGGGGGGGGATCAATGGTGGGGAAAGGGTACGCAATGGAGTGACAGCGGGGGGGGGCAGAGAGGGAGGGAGAGAGAGAGAGCGCGCGTGAGCGATCCTGTGGAAGGGGATCAAGAGTGGGTGAGAAGCTGTGTCTGGAGTTGGAGTCCTTTTGTGAATGGTAGAAACATAGAAACAAAGAAAAGGAAACCTACAGCACAATACGGGCCCTTCAGCCTATGATGCTGTGCCGAACATGTACTTACTTTAGAAATTACGGAGGACTACCCATACCCCTCTATTTTTCTAAGCTCCGTATACCTATCCAAGGGTCTATTGTATCCGCCTCCACCTCTGTTGCTGGCAGCCCATTTAACAAACTCACCACTCTCTGCTTAAAAAAACGTACCCCTGACATCTCATCTGTACCTGCTTCAAACACCTTAAAACTGCGCCCTCTCATGCTAGCCATCTCAGCCCTGGGAAAAAGTCTCTGACTATCCACACGATCAATGCCTTTCATCATCTTATACGCCTATATCAGTCACTTCTCATCCTTCATCGCCCCAAGGAGAAAAGGTTGAGCTCACTCAACCTATTCTCATAAGGCATGCTCCCCAATCCAGGCAGCGTCCTTGGAAATCTCCTCTGCACTCTTTCTATAGTTTCCATATCCTTCCTGTAGTGAGGTGACCAGAACTCAGCACAGTACTCCAAGTGTGGTCCGACCAGGGTCCTATATAGCCGTAACATTACCTCTCAACTCTTAAACTCAATCCCACTGTTGATGAAGGCCAATGCACCATAGGCCTCAAACTCCACCCCTAAAAGCCCACCCCTCAAACTCCATGCCCCAATCTCCACACCTCAAAAGATGTGTTGGATGAGGTGCTCATGGGTGGTATCCGAGAATCCTGTTGTGATCCTGATCCTGTTTTGTTGGGTGTCTTAGAGTGAGGGCTGATGTGTGAGAAATGGAGGAGATGTGGGTGATAAAATTAGAAGGGAAACCCCATGTTTAGGTAGGAGAACATTGTTTAATTCTTAGATTAGACTCGGATAATTGTTTTTTCTTTGCAATTTAACCATTGAGAAGATTTAATGTTCCTCCGAGCTCAGGGATGGACATGCATCAGCATAGGAATGGGCTCTGTTTCACTGTCAATCTGTCAGCAAATGTCAGTTCTCAAGGGGTGTGAAAGCAGCAGGTTAAGTGGGGTAGTTTACGGAGGCGGGGAGGAGTGTTGCAGACCGTGGAGACCGCAGAGATGACAAGGAGTGTAGGTTCCAGAGTGGGTCAGAGAGATGGGGAGGGGTCACAGATACTGGAGTGTTGTAAGTGTTGCTGAGGGTCACAGAGAATGGAACTGCTGTAGGGTCCATTTGGGTTCAGAGAGTGGGATGTGTGTAGGGAACGGAGGGGAAGGGAAAACAGACACACCGACAGGGTGAGGTATTGACCTGGGTGAGACAGTCAGCACTCTGACTCTCACAACATACAGAATACCATCCCTGGAAGCATCGGGTTCACAGATACAGAGCCACATCCAATCTACAGGGATCTGTCACCGGGAGACTGCAGGATGTGCCCTGTGGAGGCCCTTCAGCCCATCGAGACATCGGACAATACAGCAGCATACAGGCCCTTTGGCCCAACCACTCCTAAATGGCCATGGTGCCCATCCAGATTGTCCACATTGTCTGCATTACAACTGTATCTCTCCAAGTCCCACCCCCCTCCATGTACCTATCCCAGTGCTTCTGAAAGGACACTCCTGTACCTGCCTCAACCACTTCCCCTGTGAAAAAGATCAAAGCCCAAAGCATAGCTATTATCAAAGTACATATATATCACCATATACACCCCTGAGATTCATTTCCTTGCTGGAATACTCAATAAATCCATATTAGAATAATAACTATAATAGTTTCACATACTCTCCACTGTCCCTTTTAACTCTCTCCCCCTCACCCTGAACCCAGGGACTCTAATTGTGGATTCCTCTGTCCTGGGGAAAAGACTGTTACCATGCACCTTATCTTGCCCCAGTGATTTTATTTACTCCTCCATTCTATATTCCACAACACCCTTCTTCACTATAATTAGTACCATTTAATTCTGTGTCAACCACAGATACACTGATCAAGCCTTGTGCACTGGCATTCGAATCATTTCTCAAAATAGTAATGAAAGAAACCCAACACTGATCCCTGCAGAACACAGCTCATCAGCAGCCTCCATTCCGAAACACAACCTTCAACCACCTCCCTCTGCTTTCGTCCTCCAAACCAATCGTGAATCCACCAATCTTGACTGGATTCCTAACCATCCAAATGACCCAACCTTACAAGATCTTGTCGAAGGCCTCACTGAACTACAAATAGGCAAAGTCCACTGCCCTGCCCTCATCTGCATTTTCAGTCATCTCTTCAAATAGCTTGAATACTGTTCAATAAGCAGAGCTTTTCTTGAACAAAGCCGTGCTGACTCTATTTAATCTGACTCCGTCCACTCAAATGCTGG